>NC_052352.1:60189965-60374062 GCF_009727055.1 Benincasa hispida | reverse complement strand
AATATTAAAACTTATAGGTTATAAATAATATAGTATGATAAGTTGGTTATCATTTATGTTTATAATAATATTAATTATTAGATAATTAATACTTTTTCTTTTAAATAACCAAAATAGTGGTGTTATTGATCATGGTAACCGTGAGTATAAAGGAAATCGGTTTCCTATTTTGAAATAGAAGTTTTTTACAAAAGTTTGAAAAGATTTTGAGTTTTCTCTCTGGCGAAAAAGAAACTCACGGAAGTCGTCAAGTAAATACAGATTTACTAAACGACGGCTAGGCTAATTAAACAATCGTGCAGGTGCTAACTAAACAATCATGAAATGTTTACTAAATGATCGCATAGCTTAGCTAGACGATTGCTGGTCCATGGTAAACGATCATGTAGAATCGACCAAGCTAAACAATCGCATAGCTTTTGCTAGACGGTCGCATAGCTTTATCTAAACGATTGGGCATCAACCTATACGATAGGTCTCCGACTTCTCCCACTTGCCCAGTCGTGTACACGATCTATTTTTCCTCCGTTTGTCTGCCTCACACCAAGTCCGAACAGAGCCCACCCTCTGGATTCTCGTACCAAGAATACCAAGGTGGCGCCTTGTTGGTGGTGTCAGACTCAACTTGACACTGTCGAGGTTTTCTGGAGGCCATTCTTTGGTGCTTTGGAGGATCCTTCGTGGTGTTGCAGAGGAGATCGTGACGAGGAGATCATTGAGGACGAGCACGAAGTGTTTGTGCTGTGTTCGTGCAGTGTTGCGATCGTGTAGATCGAGCGCTCGTGGTTGCTCTGGTTCGATCAGAGTTGCGCAATCAAAGTGTTGGGACGCTTCCGCCTTGTTAGAGAGTAGTTTGTCCCTCTGTACATTTAATTTGGTTTCATGCTGTTAATTTCTCTGTAATTTGCCATCATCATCTCATGAAACATATAAACCATAGTTCTTTTTCTATTCCATGGTACTTAATGTACATCTCATTTACATCAATCCTCTACTAGATGTATCTCATATATCATACCGATTATATCATATATAATCAAAATACCTCTTGTCAATTTGAACATTTCAAATCAACTTCAAGAACTTGATCCTTCAACATGAATCCAAGCTACCAAGGGGACCTCATGAACCGGTAGATCCGAAGCTCCAACGGTACGTGAATAACTGACTACTCTTTAGTCATGGGATCCACCATCCGTTAATTGCCAGGCACTCCACTAAAGACCGATAGCTTAACTCTCCTAACTACAGATATATTATGTGTCCATCTAAACTAATCAGCAGTGCGGCAACCCTTCACAGATCGCTCGTAAGTACAGCTGGGCCAATAAGCATTATGCCCCTGTAGTTACATCTGTCTCCTTAAGTACCACTGATCCCTCTAATGAACATAAATCATAGTCCTACTACGACTGAGTCTTCTCTTCCAAAGAGAAGCTGTGGCCACTATGTTCAAACCCTGGAATCAGCCCTTAAGGGAGTAATCTCTCTACTTATCCCTGTTTTGGGAAAGAAGTGAATTCAATATTGTGGATTGAGTTTCCAGCTCCCAGATCAGAGAAGTCCCCAAGAAGGTAGGCATGTTGAGTTGGAAACCTGGCCACTCTCACCCATACTAATCAAAGGACCGCCCTAAAAGGCAGAAGTTCACAAAACACTCCGGATTGAGGTCGTGTCACCTATGGTCGTTTAGGTGAGATGCAAGTCTCTAGTATCAACGAAGTTATATACAGAGTCTAGTCATCTCGTGGTCTAGGTCTTATACAAACTCTTTGTATAGGACACCCCCGCTCCACGTCTCCACACGAATGGTCAGGATCAACCATCTATAGTAGTTTACAACACTTGTAAACCTCTACAAAGCGGGTCGTATCCGTAGTGTCACCAGGATCAGGTATCCCACCTTAATCCTTATACTACAGACCGATTTAGGTTATCACTTAAGGCATGATCCACTTATATATCACATATACATGCTTAAGTTCACATAAGATAACCAAGGAGCTTTGTTTATTGGATATGAGTAAATGCCAAAATTAAATAACACTTATTTTATTCATTGAACAACGTGTATCTTTACAAAATAACGAGACTTCAGAAGAATTAGGACACCAATCCCAATAGTTTCTCATACAAGTATGTCATTAAAACCTTACTAGATAAGGTTACCTAGCCAATGTTGGACTTGCTTTGACCTAGGTGGTCTTGTGATCAAAAGCATAAGTTTGACTTCATAAATAAGTCACTAATGTGATTGATGAGTATTTATGAATAAATGTATCTTATTCTAATGCAACTTAAGTCATATTTTCTTTGAAATGTTCAAAAGAAATTAGACTAAAGTTTAAGTCATTTAGGCAATTGTATTATGACATTATGATCCAATCATAATGATTAGTACAAGTTTTATTTGTTTTACTAAGCCTAAATAATAGAGATGAGATGAGATCTCAACTTTGAATATTAAGTACTATTTGGATGAAATTGTGCCACAACAGGAGAAATATGGTCTTGTTAAACTTTGTACATTTAAGTACTTTATTAAACAAAGTTCTAATTATTGGGGTTGATGCCCTAAATCTCGTGGATCCTGTAGTTTGTAATTGCAATATATAAAAAATTTTATTT
This sequence comes from Benincasa hispida, assembly GCF_009727055.1. Lineage (NCBI taxonomy): Eukaryota > Viridiplantae > Streptophyta > Magnoliopsida > Cucurbitales > Cucurbitaceae > Benincasa > Benincasa hispida. The sequence goes on along the minus strand of NC_052352.1, from coordinate 60,371,434 downwards.
ATTTAATAAAATATGAGATTTTTTATTCGACATTTAGTAGCATTAACCTACAAACAAATAAACTAACATCCAAGTTCATCTTATGTAGCTTAAACACCTATGCAGAGACATAAAGGTGGATCATGTTTAAGTGATAACCTAAATGGTCTGTAGTAGATAGATAAGGTTGGATACCTTATCCTAGTGACACTACGAGTACGATCCGCTTTTTAAATGTTATAATTGTTGTAAAGTGCTACAAATGATCTGATCCTGATCATTCATGTGGAGATATGTGAGCAGAAGTATTCTATACAAAGGAGTTTGTATAAGACCGGACCACGAACTGATTAGTCTCATTATATAACACCATTGATAATAGAGACTTACATTTCACCAGGATGACCATAGGTGACATGACCTAAATCCTGAGTGAGTTGTGAACTTCTGTCTATGAAGATGGTTCTTTGATTTGTATTGGTGAAAGTGGCTTGATCCTGACTTAATAAGCCTACCATTTTGGGGATTCGTTTGATTGGAGAGCTGGGAACACAGTTACACAAGATGGAATTCACTCGTTCCCTAATGTCGAGGTAAGTAGATAAATCACTCCCTTAAGGGCTGATTTTGGAGCTTGAACAATGTGGCACCACGCACTCTCTTGGTCTGAGAGGGGTTTGGTTATTGTTGGACTATAACTTATTATTCATTAGAGAGATCAATGGTACTTAAGGTGTTAGATGTAACTACAGGGGCAAAATAATAATTTTGGCCTAGCTATACTTACGAGTAATTTATGAAAGGTCATCACACTGTTAACTGGTTATATCCAATAGACACAGAAATATATCTGTAATGCGAAGAGTGCAGTTGTCGGTCTTTAGTGGAGCGACCATCAGTTAATTGATGTTGAATAATTTAATTATAGGAATTTAATTCATTATTCAAGTACCATTGAAGCTTCAATCTACAGGTTCATAAGGTCTCATCTATAGCTCAACAGGGAGTATTGAGAGTCAATTTTGGATTATTTTGAATTGTTTAAATTAATTAAGGGAACTAATTATATGTGATATAATTAAATTAAATTAATTATATATGAATAATTAATATATTGTATTTGATACATTATAATATAAAATTTCTTTGAAGGAATTAAATGTTTGAATATGATTCAAATACTAATTATCTAGATGAGATTCATATAATAAAATTAAATATAATTAGATTTTATATTAAATACCTGTATTATTGAGAGAATTAATAACTATAGGTTATATTGTATTTGATACAATATAAAAACTATAGGTTATGTGTTTTATTTGATATAACATATAGTTCAATATATATAATATATGATAAGGTAGTTTATCATATATATTATATATATATAGATAGATAGATAGATTAATAATTAAATTAAATTTATTATTTATTTGAATTTAATATTGGGAGGTATTTGTAACTCTCTCCCTCTTAATTCTCTCCATTAATCGATCGTGGAAATGGGAATGGGTGGTTTATATAATATTATATATATATATATAATATAATATATATATATATGTATATAGGTATATGAGCTGGTGGTATATATATATTTATATATATTCCATTTTTTCATCTTCTAGAACATAGAAGGTCTATGGAATTCTGGATGATCAGAAGAACTCATCCAACACATTTTCTCATAGAATACTCCCCTGAGAACATTCCCTCTCAAACTCTCTCTCTTCCCAAAAGAACACAGAGCCCACACCTCTTATGATTCTCTTCCCTTATAGAGAATGTAAAGGAAATTCTTGTGGTAATGTCCTGTACGAATTGTTCATGACAGATCAAGGAGGGATTTACGTGAAGAACGGTTCTTCAAGTGTAATCTTTCTTGAAATCCTAACCCTATTCATCTATTTTATTAGCATGTTGTAAATTCTTCATTAGTGCATAATTTTATGTACTATGATTTATTATTCTGTAAAAAAAAATGAAATTTAAGTCTGATCCCGCTTCTGTAGTGGACCTCATTCTTTCACTAATATTTTAGAATTATACTAATGTCTGACTCTACAAAGGAAATGCAATAGAGATTGCATAGTTTGAATGTTATTTCCTCCCAAATGTTTGTGAAACATTGTTGGATTATGGAAGTGTTGTAAAACTAGTTTATAACATTTTGTTTTTTTTAATAAGTTGAGACACTTGTGTAAAACAAACCCTGGTGAAATAAATATTAAAAAATACGCCTATTTGTGAGTAGTCCATGAGGAGTTTATAAATGGCCTTTTGAACATTTCAAAGTAATATGATATATTTATGTGACAAATACTGATTCATTTGGAAAGTTAAAGGTTATAGACCTATAAAAAGGTTGAGTTGTGTTGATGAATTAGTTACAAATAAAACCACATGACAATTAACAAGTGTTGTTGACTATTTATTTTCATTTGAATGCCAATTTCTAGTTGTCAAACAGTAAGTCTTCATTGTAGGGAGAGTTATGAAATAGCTCAACCTTTGCAAGGCTTACTTGAAGTCTTCATTGTCATATAAAATGACAAGATGAAAACTTGTAAACCTTTCAGTAGTGGGAGAGCTATGCAATGACTTTACTTTAATTATAACTTATTGGAAGCCAAAGCTGTTATCTGGATGACAAGAATTGAAGGAAGTTAACAAAGAGAAATTTTGTTAAAGTCATAAATTTGAGATAAAATAGTGTACTTAATCTCAGTCATATTTTTTTTTTTTTTTTTGTAGATTATCATTGATGAGGACAATCTAAAAAGATATGAATAGATTTACAAAAGGGAGACTTTAAAATGTAGTACTTGGAGATAGAGATCTTCAAAGTAAGATTCTTAGCATTAGGTGAAAACCAGCACCAGAACTGTTGGGTGAAAATGGACCATGAGTCAACTTTCTAACTAGTTCTTATAACAGAGTCTTTATGCATTTTTTTTTATTCATTTTTGTATATGAGATGTGTCAGAATGAATAACTTCTTTTATGAAAAGGAGTTCAATGCATCTATGTTATTTCAAGAAAAACATTCTCATATTGAATTGCAAAAATGTTTGCAAATATTGTGAAATTCACAATTGGGATATTTGAAAATAAGGGTTTGATATAGTATCATAACCAGTGACTTTGAATGATGACAATGTTCTTGTACAAGTAAGAAAATGAATGTAGATATTTATCTATTTTTTATATTGATTTTTGCTCATTATGAATGAATTAGAAATCAATATGAAGTTTTGACTTTTTAACTAATTTCAAATAGTTAATCTGAAGTGTTTTTGTATATTTCAAATCCACATACAAATGTTAGGGCCTGATGTTAAATTGGTCTCATTTATCTTACTTTTACAAAGAAGTTGTTTACTATTCGATGCAAGTACTTCAGATGGAATGGTAATGTGCCATTCTACAATGAAATTAATTTGTCTAAGGGAAAAGTTTCATAAGACACCTTAAATGTTGAGGGGATGTACATTATACATGAGACTTCATTAACATTTAATATAAAAAACGTTTGTGTATATATAGTTCAAAATTTGAACTTTTATGGAATATACTATTTCATATTGGATTTATAGAAATCTGTGTTTTATCCTAGTAGGTGTATATTGGATGATAAAGCAATGTCTTGCTTGTGAAGCAATATTTTATGTATCTCACGTATGTCTTTTGATATTTGAAAAGTGTTTCAGAAATAATCGGTCTATCCACTTTTATAAGATAATGTGGTGCAAGACCTGAGTTTAAGGACATAGGTCGGCTTCAAGTCGTAGGACTGAGAGAAACATCTTGTTGATGACCAATGATTTTATTGACATAACTATTTTTATTATATAAAAGGATTCTCTAGGCTAAAGTGTGAGAGAATCTCCTAAACCATCTAGGACTATGAGACTCTAGTGTACTAGGACAAGTAGAAGAGCATGTACGATATAGAGTATGCCCTAGGATACATGTGAAGGAATCCTTGTGAGAGGATCCTTGAGCGGAAGCAGATCTACCAAAATCCCATTTTTACAGAATTGTAAATTTTACAGAGGAAGAAGATGAATTATGCTTTTACAGAGAAAATACACCATGCTAGAGGAAAAAATACAAAAGGATAAATTAGGATTTTAGAAAACCCTTACCTTTGAAGACTTTCTCCATGAATCCTTTTCCTCTATGTAAATCACGAACGAAATCCAAAATGGGCCAATTGGACACTACCACTTGAAAACAAAGTATTTTCTGGTGAGAATCAAAGAGGTGTGAGCTTTGGTGATTTTGGAGAGGGAAAGGAGAATTGAGAAGAAAAGGAAGCATTAATTTTTTTCACTTTTTTTTTTTTTTACACAAAGTTCTACTGTGTTTTTCATTTTGTAGGATGATCAAGAAGAAGATCTCTGCAAAGCCCTCTATCCCACTCACATAAAATGGAGAGAAATATGGGAGAGTGAGTTACAACTCTCTCCCTTAATTAATTTAATTAATTTTAAATAAATAAAATATATTTGTTTAATTTAATTTAATATAATTAATATGATAATTAACTTATCATATAATATATATTAAACTATACGTTATATCAAATATAACATATAACATATAATCTATAGTTTTAATATTGTATCATATACAATATAACCTATAGTTTCTTTTCTCTCAAAAATGGCATTTAATATAAATCACATTTACATTAAATTTAACTATATCTATCCAATTCATATAATTAAGATTTGAATCATATTCAAATATTTATTTACTTTCATAAATAATTTAATGTATCAAATACATTACAAAATTTATATCATTTATAATAAAAAAAAAATTAATTATATCATATAATTAATTTCCTCAATTAATTCGAATAATTCAAATTAATCCAAAAACTTATTCTCATTAAATCCCGCTGAGCTACTGAGGGATCTCATGAAGCTCCAACGGTACGTGAATAATTAATTAAACTCTTTAAATTAAATTATTCACCATTCGTTAACTGTCGGACACTCCACTAAAGACCAATAGCTACACTCTTTGTACTACAGATATATTTATGTGTCAATTGGATATAACCAATTAATAGTACGATGACCATTGATAAATTGCTCATAAGTACAATTGGACCAAAATTACCATTTTGCCCCTGTAGTTACATCTAACTCTTTGAGTACCACTGATCCCTTTAATGAACAATAGATCATAGTCCAACTATGATTAAACCCCTTTCGGGCTAGGAGAGGGTATGGTGCCACATTGTTCAAGCCTCGAAATTAGCCTTTAAGAGAGTAATTTATCTACTTGCCCCGACACTAGGGAAGAAGTGAATTCCTTCTTGTGTAGTTGTGTTCCTACCTCTCCAATCAGATGAATCCCAAAAATGGTAGGCTTGTTGAGTTGGTGATCTGGCCACTCTCACCCATACATATCAAAGGACAGTCCCTCATAGGCATGAGTTCACAACTCATTAAGGATTCAGGTCATGTTACCTTTGGTCATCCTGATGAAATTAAGTCTCTATTATGAATGACGTATATGATGAGACTAAACATTTCGTGGTCCGGTCTTATACAAATTCCTTTGTATAGAATATCCCCACTCATATGTTTTTACATGAATGATCAGGATCATATCACTTGTAGCACTTTACAACAATTGTAATACCTACAAAGCGAGCCATACTCGTAGTGTCATCAGGATGAAGGTATCCAGCCTGATCCATCTACTACAGATAATTTAGGTTATCACTTAAACATGATCAACCAATATGTCTCTACACACATGTTTAAGCTACAAATAACTCTAGATGTTAGTTTATGGTTCATGCAACTAGTTTATTGGTATGTGGTTAATGCAACTAATTTTGAAATAAAATATCAAGTATTTTATTACATAAATAAAAATTCTGTACATTATAATTACAAACTATATAACCTTACGAGATTTAGGGCATCAACCCCAACAATCTCTACTTGACCTAAAGCTAGTAAGGTGTACATTGTAAAAGTCAAACTATAATACAAAGTACACAAATCAATAAATTAGGACACAAACTACCTAGTACAAATCTCCCACTTGCCCTAGTCTAAATGTGGTATGTCCCATAGGCTCATACTCCACCTTAGTCGTGAGGGCCTTTGTAAACGGATCAGCAACATTGTGCTTTGAAGCTATCTGTGTGACGATCACGTCCTCTCGATGCACAATCTCTCGGATGAGGTGGTACTTCCGTTCGATGTGTTTGTCGTGCTTGTGACTCCCAGGCTCTCGAAAATTAGCCACAATACTACTATTATCACAATAAAGTGTGATGGACTTTGACATGTCTGGAACGACTTCCAGACCTGTCAAGAATTTCCTGAGCCAAACAAATTCCTTAGTAGCTTCACAAGTTGCTACATACTTGGCCTCCATAATAGAGTAAGCAATGCACCCTTGCTTGGTGCTCTTCTAGACTATTGCTTCTCTGTTAAGAGTGAACACTAATCCTAATGTGAATTTCCTTAAATTTTTATCAGTCTGAAAATCAGAGTTTGTGTATCCAATAAGGATTAGATCCTTAGAACAATACACGAGCATGTAGTCCCTCGTTCTCTGTAGATACTTAAGGATGTTCTTAAGAGTGATCCAGTGATCATATCATGGATTAGACTGATATCTACTAACTATCCCCATCGCATAGTAGATGTCAAATCTCGTATAAAACATCGCATACATTAGGCTGCCAACAGTCGATGCATAGGGGATTCATCTTATCTCTTCAACCTATTGAGGTGTCTTAGGACACTGTTTCTTAGACAATAACACTCCATTCCTTAAAGGTAGTAAGCCTCTCTTGGAGTTCTACATTGAATATTTGACAAGCATTTTCTCAATGTACGGTGCTTGAGATAGAGCTAGCATTTTGTTCTTTCAATCTCTAAAGATCTAAATTCCCATAACAAACTGAGCCTCTCCAAAATTTTTCATTTAGAATTGGGTTGCTAGCCAGTTCTTAACTTCAGTTAGTAGACCTACATCATTCTCGATGAGTAGGATATCGTCTACATATAACACTAAGAAAGCTACTGAACTATTGATGATCCTCTTGTATACACAAAGTTCATAACATTTTGATCAAAGCCATAAGATTTGATCATAGTACCAAACCTTATATTCCAAGATCGAGAAGCTTGCTTCAGTCCATAAATAGACCGATTAAGCCAGCAAACCTTTTTCTCTTGACCTTAGGTTATCAATCTCTCGAGCTGCTCCATATATGGTCTCATTAAAATTTCCATTCAAAAAGGCAGCCTTGACGTCCATTTGCTAAATCTCATAGTCATAATATGAGACAAAGGACTGAAGGATTCTGATAGACTTCAGCATGGCAACAAGTGAAAAAGTCTTCTCATAGTTGACTCCCTCAACCTAGGTATAACCCTTTGTCATCAGTCTAGCCTTGAAGGATTGCACCTTCCCATCAACACCCCGTTTTCTCTTGTAGATCCATTTGNGGATTGCACCTTCCCATCAACACCCCGTTTTCTCTTGTAGATCCATTTGCAACCTATAGCTTTTACCCCATCAGGTTGATCTACAAGATCCCATACTGAATTGAAGTACATTGACTCCATTTCGAGATCCATAGCTTTGATCCACTCATCTTTGTCAACATCCTCCATTGCCTTTTTGTAAGACAATGGATCCTCAACATCTCCGTCAGCTACCATAGCTAGGTTTTTCGTTAAATCCATGTAACAGACAAGTGGGTTCACAACCCTCCCACCTAATTGAGGTTTCCTTAACACTTGAGGTGGATTTGACCTACTAGATGATCCAACTTCAACAACTCTTGATGAGGTGTTGGGTTCTTCAACAACTTTTGGTTAAGGTTCAGTAGTTTCTTTGGAAAGTTCATTCAACACAATTTTATTGCGGGGCTTGTGCTCCCTTATGTGGTCTTCCTCAAGAAAAGTAGTATTTGTCGATAAAAACACTTTGTTTTCTTCAGGGTCGAAGAAGTAATCACCTCTCGTTTCTTTGGGGTAGCCTACAAATAGGCAAAATTTTGAACTAGATTCCAATTTCTTAGGATTAGCCTTAACACATATGCTGGGCAACCTCAGACTCTGAATTGACGTAAATTAGCTTAACGAGCATTCCACAACTCCAAAGGTGTTCTGGTAACAGTCTTGGATTGAATGCAGTTCAAAATATATGTTGCAGTCTCTACTGCATAACTCCAAAACGAATCAGGTAAGGAGCGTAACTCATCATAGATTGAACCATGTTCAACAGGGTTTGATTTCTCCTTTCTGATACACTATTCTGCTGAGGTGTACAAGGTGATGAGAGTTGGGATATAATTTCATGTTCTATCAAATAGTTTTGGAATGTCAGATCCATAAATTCTCCACCTCGATCAGATCAAAATGTCTTTATTGTTCTATTAAATGCCTTTTCAACTTCAGCCTTGAATTCTTTGAACTTTTCAAAAGATTCAGACTTATATTGCATTAAATAAACATGCCCATATCTTGAATAATCATCAGTAATGGTGATGAAATATTCGTAACCTCCCCTAACTTTTACATTCATCGAACCATAGAGGTGTGAATGTACTAGCTCTAAAGGTTCTTTGGCCCTGTGAGCTTTTCCAGTAAAAGGTCTTTTAGTCATCTTGCCTTGAAGACATGACTCACACACAGGTAAAGAATTTTCTTCTAACTCGCTTAGAAGTCCATTATGTATCAATCTTTCAATCATATTGAGATTGATGTGGCCTAGTCTTAGGTGTCAAAGTTGGGCATTTTATTTAGGAGAAATTTTAAGTATTTTATGTTGAGTTACCGTAGATTTAAACATTTCAGTGTTATGGAGTGCCTTAGTTGCTAATGGTCTTAGCACATAAAGGTTCTTTTCCAGTTTCGTAGAACAAATATCAACACCATTTTTGGAAATAGACACTTTATTCACACTGAGGTTGATACAATAAGACTGTTCAACTCGCCATCTAGGGTGCAGCACACCACTGCTTCGTCTAGCAAACACTTTATAGAAATTAGGTTCATTTTTAAATCAGGAACTACATAGACATTTTATAGTAAAATGAACTTATTCTATAAAGTCAATTAGAGACCTCCCACTACCACAACCGAGTCGACGTGTCCAGTTCCAAACCGCATCGTCATCTCACTAGCATCTAGTTGCCGCTAGGAACTAATTCCCTGAAAATGAAGAATAAACGTGGTGAGTGGCATCTGAATTTATAATCCAAGAAGAATCATTATATTCCAAGAAGAATCATCATTCTCCATTAAACATGTTTCCAATACAAGAAAATCACATTTACCTTGCTTGGCCTTCTTCTTTTCTGCCACGTACTTGGGACAGTTCCTCTTCCAATATCCCTCTTGGTTGCAACGGAAATAAATTCCCTTTGCAACCTTGGCTTTCTTTTGAGCAGCAGCTGGTGGGTTAGCTTTCCTTTTTCCACCTTTCGTCTTCTTCCACTTTTTGGTGCCGGAAGAAGAAGGTATAGACTTTGTCTCAGAGGTCGAACCTCTGTAGAACTTCTTAGAGAATGACGCAACATTTGCTTCACTCTTCTGTCCCTTGCTTTTCATCAAGGACTGGAAGGTCTGTAGCTCGTTGAGGAGTGTGGTTAGGTTATAGTCAATCTTGTTAAAAAATAGCATTGCTACGAAAGTGTAGGAAACTTTCAGGTAAAGATTCCAAAATGAAGCTAACCTGACTAGCTTCAACAATGACGAACCCATTCATCTTTGCCACGTTGAAGTGGACCATCATGTTGAGAACATGTTCTCGAACGGATGCCCCTTCTTATTTACAGGCATTGAAGATGTGTTTGAGAGTGTCATGCCTGAGCTATGCGAATGATTGTCCGAACATTCCCTTCAGGGACTCTATAATCTCACGGGCTGTGAGTAGAAGCTCATGCTTCTTGGCCAAGACTTCGGAAAGACTCGCTAAGATGTACGCTCGGGCCTTTTCGTTTTCTCGTGTCCAACACTCGTATACTTCTCAAACATTTTGAGCAGTATTTAGAGCTGGAATGGGAGGACAGTTCTCCATTAGGACGAAACAAAGGTCATCAATTATAAGAATTGTGTTTATCGTATTTTTCCATGAAGCTTAGTTTTCACCCGTTATTTTTTCAGCGACAAGTAGATTTAATGTTGCATAATTCATTGTGAAATAAATTTGCTGAAACCATACGAATAATTTATTATTAGTTTATTTGCATTAAACCAACAAGACAACCAATCATTTTTAGAAAAATAGTCTAATGTAACCTAAGTGACATCTATTTTGCAATGATGTTTTAGTGAGGTAGGACAAAAGTCACCGTAGGGTGTTCAAATGCCCTTTCACTGAAATAAGACATTCTCAACTAATAGATAGAACAACACCTTGTTACAGTAACTATCAGTCACCATTTTTCGGTCCAAAATTTGTTAAACTTACTTAATAATTCTTGTAAATGTAACCTCTCATTTTAGGTCCTAAAGTTTCGTCCCACTGAGCCAACCGTGGGGAAAAACCGGTTGGGACATGAAACTAAAGCAACCCTATCCATGATTGGAGTTTGAATAAAGCGCATGCAAAAATTGAAGGATCTCTTAACCAAGAGAAGCCATGAGCGGAAACGGATCTTTCTGATTTCATTATGACAAAATTACCAAACATACATTCTAACAAACATATATGCATTGTAACACTAATTACTGGCATGCTTTAACAATTAAAATACAAAAGACCGAGTAAACGTACCAGTTGAAGACAATCTTCAATCAAACTCTGTCCAGCGGAAACGAACTTCTCTATGCTTCTTGTCGCCCAGCAAACAGTCGCCTAACAACACTACGATCGTCTACACGATCGGCAGCGCATGAACCAACAGCAACCGGGGATGATACCACCACTCGAAGCCCTCGATATTCTCGAAGTGAGAATCCAAAGGGTGGACTTTGATGGAATTGGTAGAGGGAAGTAGGAAAAGACGATCGTGTAGTACGAACAAGCAAGTGGAAAATAGTAGAAGACTATCGTATAGTCGAGTGCTTGTCATTTAGAAAAAGGTACACGATCGTGTAAGTTTAGCTAAGCGATCGTCTATCAAATGGTAAGCAAACGTTTAGGTTTTCTCGACGCGCTAGCCATCATATAGAAAAAGTAAGTGATCATTTAGAAATTGCGGGCGATCGTTTAGTGCACGAGTGTGTGATCGTTTAGGAAGATGGGCACTATCGTATAGACTCTCAACGCTATGCGATCGTATGCTTTCACACTATGAGTGATTTTTCTGCGTTTCTTTTTCGTGTTTCGTAAAAATGAAAAAAAAAATTCATTTTATTCTCCAGTTACAAGAACTGAATTCGAACTTCCCACTTTTGCACGATTCCGGAGAATTATTTGGCCAATTATCTCATAACCGCCTAATTAGTTAAATAATGAATATAATCGTATTATATTCTTAACCTATAGTTTGATATCATATATCTACTATAGTGTTTTCTCTTCTACTTGATATAAATCATATTTATATCCAATTTCCTCCAAAATAATGTATCTCATACATTTAATCAATTATTTCATATGTAATTAACCAGTTCAATTATATCAAATATAATCGAAGTCTCTCTTGTCAATTTGAATATTTCAAACTGACCCAAAAACTAATTCTCAACTTTATCCAAGCTATCAAGGGGACCTTATGGACCTATGGCTCGAAGCTCCAACGGTACGTGAATAGCTGACTAAACTCTTTAGCCATGAGATCCAACATTTATTAACTGTCAGACATTCCACTAAAGACCAACAGCTGAACTCTTCTTACCACATATATATTTCTATATCTATCAGATATAACCAATCATGAGTACTATGACCCTTCACAGATGCTCGTAAGTATAGCGGGTCAATTTACCGTTTTGCCCCTGTAGTTACATCTCACTCCTTAAATACCACTGATCCCTCTAATAAACAATACTATATAGTCCAACTATGTTTGAACACCTCTTGGGCCAAGAGAAGGTATGTGGCGCCACATTTTTCAAGCCCTTGAATCAGCCCTTAAGAGAGCTATCTATCTACTTACCTCTGCTTCGAGGAAGGAGTGAATTCCATCTTGTGTAGCCGAGTTTCCAACTCCTAAAACAGACGAATCCCCAAAGTGGTAGGTTTGAGTCGGCGACCTGGCCACTCGCACCCATGCAAATCAAAGGACCGCCCTTAATGGCAGGAGTTCCCAACTCAGTCAGGATTGAGGTCGTGTTACCTATGGTCATCCTAGTGAAGTGAAGCTCTGTCATGAGCGGTGTTATATAACGAGACGTTAACACTTCGTGGTCAGGTCTTATACAAACTCTTTGTATAGGACGCCCCCGCTCGCATGTCCCCTACACGAATGATCAGGATCAGACCATCTGTGACAAGTCACAACACTTGTGACCATTCCACAAAGTGAGCCGCACCGTAGCTTTGCCAAGATAAGGTTTCCCTCCTATATCAATATACTACAGACCATTTTAGTTATCACTTAAGACATGATCCATTTGTATGTCACCACATACATACTTAAGTTACATCTAGATAACTAGGGATTTTAGGTTTATTGGTTTGTGGTAAAGTAAATAAAACATTCAACTGAGCAAAATCAAGAAGTGAAGTAAAATATCATATATTAAACATCACAAGCGTTCGTACAAGTTGTTTACAAACTACAGGACACGAGACTTTAGGGCATCAACCCCAACAAAAATGTCATCATTTAGGGGGACACCCGTGGTACCACGAGGCCATGCATGAAACTTTACTTCAAATGAATGAAAGAGACCAAGGGATGTGTTGTCACACATCCCGTTCCCAATTACTATAAACACTCTCTCCATTCACCTTGATATTGAACTATACAAATGCCACCGACACCCATGGTGCCTCGAGGTCGAGTATAGACTTCACGGTGTAAACTTTAAGGAGAAACGTAAAGAGGATAAAATGAAGTAGCATATACTGCATTTCCCTCTCATTGAGTATTTTACGTATGGTTAGTTAACTTAGGAAAATCCAACTACTGATTTTAAATAAGTGACTGTTTAATTTGTCCCAAAAAAAAAAAACATTTGTCTTTGGATAGTTAAAATTTTTTGATTAAAGTCCATTAAACTCTTTAACAAACTTTAATCAAACTTGCATGCATGTAATAAATCTATCAAATTCAAGTTTCCAGGTAGGGGTGTTACATTTCCGTCAACTTAAATACCCTTGCCTAGACAGAACTCGCCTTAGACAAAAGGTCTCTTATAGATACATTTGTTACATTGTTTATCTTTTAATCGAGATCAATTTAATCCTATTAAACTGATTAAAAGATTAAACTTAAAATTCTAATCTCATTAGAAAAGTGATCTTAGGTCTATGTGAATCATATTTTAAAACAATTTTAAATGATGATTATTAACCTAAAATTTTCTTGCAACTCTTAATTATTTATTTTAATTCTAATTTCATTTAGTTATAACAATTATAAAGAAATGAAATAACTAAAACCATACATTGTATGCATTGACATACTTTAGTAAAATATAACATTTATAAATTAACTTAAACTAGTGTCATGCTTCATGCAATTCTATTTCATTACTAACATATATAACATTTTTATAATAAAGTAATGAAACATACAATAGCATACTACCATACATACATCAAACCATATATTATAATAATTATAATATAAATGATGCATGAAATATGCTATTAATGTATGCATACATATATTATAACATTTATACTATATGATGCATGAGTATGCTTTATAATTTAAATAATGCATAAACATATATTATAACACTTATAATATAGATGATGCATGAAATTAAATGCAAAACCTATGGTGGGTTTTAATTTTATATGACATACAATATAACATATATATAAATTAAAACATACATCATGAATATTAAAACAACATATAATGGACCGGGATTGGACCCTACAAGAAAAATAAAACAAACTATTACATAAAACATATCTATCTGGTTCGAATAGGTGAACCGAGCCTTGAACCGCTCGAATCGGATCAGGAACCAATCCAGAAAACCCAAGTCACTCAAATCGGAGAACCCACAAACCGAAACAGACCGGCAGATCACGAACTACGCGCAAACTAGAGCTAAACCACGTGAAATTTCCATCTTGAAGAGTCAAATGCTGGGCATTTCCGTAGCCGCATCGCAACGTCACAACACTAGGGCACAACGTTGCAACATAGTCGCCCACTATGCTTCGGACTGCTTCGAAAAAAAATGAACTTCTCCTCGAATTCTCCAAAAGACGTACAAGGATCTCATGAATGACTCAACAATCAAATACAAACTCGATAACAATAATTTATGCCTCAAAACATGGGCCTTCACAGTTTGAAAAAACATAAAAGAAAGACATGAATCTATATCCAATCCTGAAAATATCCATTAATGTAAACCACAATTCAAAAACATTCATCTCATCAACAATTTGACAGATTCTAGAAACTAAAACCCACCAAAGCTGTAAAATTAATTTTAAACAAATGGAAATTTGGAATCAAGACCTGACTTAGATACCAATTGAAGAAACTTTTGTGAGAGGATCCTTGAGCGGAAGCGGATCCACCCAAATCCCATTTTTACATAATTGTAAGTTTTACAGAGGAAAAAGATCAATTATGCATTTAAAGAGAAAATATAGCATGCTAGAGGAAAAAATACAAAAGGATAAATTAGGGTTTTAGAAAACCCCTACCTTTGAAGACTTTCTTCACGAATCCTTGTACTCTGTGTAAATCACGAACGAAATCCAATAATGGGCCAATTGGACACTACCACTTAGAAACCTCGGTATTCTCTGGTGAGAATCCAAGAGGTGTGGGCTCTGGTGATTTTGGAGAGGGAAGAGAGAAATTGAGAAGATAAGGAAGCAGGGAATTTTTTCTCTTTTTTTCTCACACAAAACTCTACTGTATTTTTCTTTTTACAGGATGATCAAGGACAAGATCCCTGCAAAACCCTTTATCCCACTCATGTAGAATGGAGAGAAATATGGGGAAGGGAGTTACAACTCCCTCCCTTAATTAATTTAAATTAATCTTAAATAAATAAAAATAATTAATTTTTAATTTAATTTAATATATATTAATATGATAACTAACTTATCATTATAATATATTTAAACTATATGTTATATCAAATATAACATATATCTATAGTTTTAATATTGTATCATATAAAATATAACCTATACTTTCTTTCTTTTAAAACACTGCATTTAATATAAATCACACTTACATTAAATTTAACTATATAAATCCAATTCATATAATTAATATTTGAATCATATTCAAATATTTATTTCCTCTTATAAATAATATAATGTATCAAATACATTACAGAAAATATTATATATAATTAAAAAATAAATAAATATATAATATATATTAATTCCTTCAATTAATTTGAACAATTCAAATTAATCCAAAAAACTGATTCTCATTAAATCACGTTGAGCCATCGATGAGACCTCATGGACCTGTAGCTTGAAGCTCCAACGGTACGTGAATAATTAATTAAACTCTTTAATTAAATTATTTCACCATCTGTTAAACTGTTGAGCAATCCACTAAAGATCAACAGCTGTACTCTTTGCACTACAAAATATATTTCTGTGTCTATTAGATATAACTAATGAAATAATACGATGACCCTTCACAAATTTCTTTATAAGTACATTGGACCCAAAATTTACCATTTTGCTTCTGTAGTTACATCTAACTCCTTAAGTACCACTGATCCCTCTAATGAAAATAGATCATAGTCCAATTATGATTAAACCCTCTCAGGCCAAGAAAGGGTATGGCGCCAGAGTGTTTGAAGCCTCAGAATCAGTCCTTAAGGGAGAAATTTATCTACTTGCCTAGACATTGGGGAATGAGTGAATTCCTTCTTGTGTAGCTGTGTTCCCAGCTCCCTGATCAGAAAAATCCCCAAAATGGTAGGCTTGTTGAATCGGCGATCTGGCCACTCTCACCCATACAAATCAAAGGATCGCCCTTATAGGCAGGAGTTCACAACTCACTCAGGATTCAGGTTATGTCACCTATGGTCATCTTGGTGAAATGTAAGTCTCTATTATGAATGGTGTTATATAATGAGACTAAACATTTTATGGTCTGATCTTATACAAAATCCTTTGTATAAAATATCCCAGCTCACATGTCTCCACATGAATGATCAAGATCAGATCATTTGTAACAATTTACAACGATTGTAACACCGACAAAGCAGGCCATACTCGTAGTGTCACCAGGATAAAGGTATCCAATCTTATCTATCTACTACAGATCATATAGGTTATCAATTAAACATGATCCACCCATATATCTCTACATACATGTTTAAGCTACAAGATAATCTTGGATGTTAGTTTATTGGTTTGTGGTTAATGCAACTATTTTTCAAATAAAACGTCAAATATTTTATTACATGAATAATAAGTTTGTACATTACAATTAAAAACTATACGACTCTATAAGATTTAGTGCATCAACCCCAACATGTCTCACTGGCTTATATTTCCTCGACCTTAGTGCAAGTGGGAGATTGTTGGGATGTATGCCCTAAAGCCTCGCAGTTATATGTTAGTTGAATCTATGATCGATTAGGTTTATGAAACTTATGCAATAACCCATTAAACTAAAATCCAAAGTTATCTTTTGTAACTTAAACATGAATGTATAGACATAAAATTTGATCATATTGAAGTGATAATCTAAAACAGTCTGTAGTAGATGGATAAGATTGGATACCTTATCCTGGTGATACTACGAATTATGGTGTACTTTGTAGTTGTTACAATTGTTATAGAGTGCTATAAATGATCTAATCCTGATCATTTATGTGGGAATATATAAGGAGGCGTATTCTATACAAAAAGTTTAAATAAGACTGGACCACAAAATGAATAGTCTCTCTATATAAAACCGTTAATAGATGAGACTTACATTTCACCAGGATGACCACAGATGTTTTGATTTGAATCCTGCGTGAGTTGTGAACTCCTACCTATGAAGGTGATCCTTTGATTTGTGTGGATGATAGTGGCCAAATTCGTCGACTCAATATACCTACAATTTTGGGGATTTATTTGATTGGGGAGCTGGGAACATAATTACATAAGAAGGAATTCACTCCTTCTCTATTGTTAGAGTAAGCAAAGAAACTGCTCCCCTAAGAGCTGATTGTGGGGCTTGAATAATTTAGCGCCATACAGGGTTTGGTTATAGTTATACTATAACTCACTAGAAGAAATTTGGGCTTTAATGTCGGTTGGCAACCGACATTAAAGATAGTGTTATTAAAGCCCTTTAATGTCGATTGCCTTTAATGTTAGTTTTAAACCGACATTAAAGGGCTTCAATAACACCAATAACACAGCCTTCAATGTCGGTTGCAACTGACATTGAAGGTCTCGACATTGAAGTCTTTAATGTCGGTTGCAACTGACATTAAAGCCTATTTTTTTAATTCTTAACTGACATTGAAGCTCAAATCTGTCATTTTTTAAAAAAAAATTCCATTGCCGAATCCATTTTTTTGGTCAAATAAGTTAAAAATGACATTATATGTCTCGTGTTGGGTCAGGAAATGTCCGTGTTCTATATTAAAAAGAATAAAAAAAAAATTTCATGGCGAGCCCATCAATATTTGTCTTCTACCTATGAATTTATCTACCAAAATTTGCAAAACAATACCAGAACCAGACTTTCATAAAATACAGCTTACCCCAAAGCCATCATTTCTCTCATTCACAAATATCAATTAGTATTAATTCCATGAATAAACAAGAATCACAATACCACGAATACAACTTCCAATAATAAACAGATCATGTCTTCCACCTATGAATTTATCCACAAACAAGAATCACAATACCAGAACCAAACTTTCATAGAATACTTACACCAAGCCATCATTTCTCTCATTCATAAATATCATATTAATACTCATTTCATTCACAAAGATCATGGTTAGATAAATTTACATTCATTCTAAGCTAGCATTTACATTCTATTGAGACAAAAAACTAGAATTAAATCCTTACACAAATCGGCCAACAAAACTTGCCCATTGGGTCCGAATTACGTCGATCTCTCCTTGCATATATGCATCTTTTGTATTGAAATACAAAAAGGAAAAAGAAAAGATAAATTCAACATAAATTTACGTCCATTTATTAAATTAAAGCTAGTACTATATAATAAATAAATAATTTACGTAAGAGGCTAGCATATTCAACTAAAAAGTTTTACATTATCCATATAACTAAAAAGTAAAAAGCCACCTAAAGCAACACCAAAACTTCAAGCATCTAAAAAGCACACCAATGGATACAAGACTTCAATCAAATGAAACCACAAAAAACATCTCCAACTAAAAGATGCTATCGAGGGTCAATCTTTGACATGAAGGTAGTCAATCCTAGATTATCTAAACAAAATTCCAAAGACGAATTAGATTCAAATTGTATGTAACTAAAAGCAAATACAACACAGAAATACATCACTGAACTTCTGCCATCTATATATCACAATTGCATTTTACCTTCCTATATCGAAACTAAATGTTAATCAATGCATGAGCATAGACAAATGTTAATGAAGCCCCAAGCTACAAGATGTTTTGTTTGTTTCAATGCAGATGACTTTGGGTGACTTTTTACATCTAAAGGGTTAACCATAACTTAGGATGTTAATCAATCATGACAACTTCTAAACTCAGCAACAATAACACAAAAAGAAGTACCTTTTTTCTACAACTAAGATACAATACAAGCCTCTGTCTCCCAACAATGCAAACAAGATTTTTAAGCCTTGTAAGATCTATTTGTCCATTGTTGAACACATACTGCGACAGAACCAAGAAACATACAACATTTAAAGCCATTGTGGGCAGTTCGAAAATAGTTTACTTAAGACCAAATGAAATCTTTATTATCTTCTATATTCAAGTACTACAATAGCTCAACAAGGTTCAGTGTTATAGAATTTCAAAATCATGTTACACTACCTCCATTTCAGGCAATACATGAAGCAATATCATCGTAAATAGATAAAAGGAAAGAACTTATTGAAGTAACAATGGCATGGCTAGCTCCTTCTTCAATATAACTAGAAGCATTTTCTGAATTTATCCCAATGCCTCACGTTCTGCTCTCTCCTTCTTTACCGGCAAAACATGCCCAAAGCGGGAAAAAAAATTACCTTTAGCTTCATTCATTCAGCTTTCTCCGGTTTAATAAAGATAAATATCAACAAAGATCAATACTAAATGAGATTGTTTAATTACTAAACGAAGTCATTTACCTTAAAGTTCAAATGGAAAATGCTAAAGAAGCTATGTACCAATAGTCTAACAAGAGATCAGATGAAATTTGGCTGAATAAGATAGGTCGACATCAAGTAGAAAGCAATGGTAGGATGTGCTACACACAATCCCCACAACTATTCACTAAGTAGTATTCCAAGAAATCAAAGGAGTTGTAGCACGCATATGCAACATCATGCGGCCCTACTTCCTGCTACTACACAGTTTAAATTAACACAAATTTTATTCACCTAAGTTGAGACATTAATATTAAACAATCTGACACAACGAGTAGAACAATTGAACAGGTTAATTTGCACTGGTCATCAAATCATCAACCTTGCTCTATCTTATTTTTATCCAGCCTTCCTTCCATACTCGCCAGTAAATAAAAATCAAAGAATCCAGATTAATCAAACCAAAAAAAAAAAAAAAAAAAATTACGCCACACATTTTACTTTATTTGCATGTGATAAAGAAATTTCACTCGTATAATGTTTTTGAAAATAATATAAGAATTAGGATTAACAGCGAAGATTGGTGGTAGTGCATGAAAATCACTCGTATAATGTTACAATCAGAACAAATCAAGAAATTCAACCACAAACAAAGGCCTACACAAGTCATTTATTTTCTTTAAAAGAAAAGCATATCAGGATTCATACATATATTACCCAAAAGCTGATATCTATCTAGATCATGAAACCTGAAATCATGAAAAAGACAACAGAGGGCGGAACGAGAAACCTTGAAAGGGGAAAAATTCAATAAAATTAAAACTACACTAGATAAACAATTCAACTGTAATGCAAGTACATAGCAAGATACCATCTAGGCTAACAGATGGTAAATAATATCAAAATCAATAACTCCCAAATACAGGTCATATGATACAAAACTCTAAGAACCATGACTGACACTACGATATAGAGCAGCTGCCTCATTTTCATTAACACGACCAGACATTTTTCACTCTTTTTTTACCACAATTTTTTTTCACTTTAAATAATAAAGCGGCAGATATGAAATAATGGAAAGACTTAGAAGTGCTAGCATATCCTAGAGATAGCTCTTGAATTGTGTTTGCATGGCCTGCCAAAAGAATGAAATAATTCAAACTAATAACCATCTAACTACTATTTAGAATTCAACATCCTGTGCTTAGTTGGGGAAAAACAACAAAACCCAATACAATAAAGAGTTAGTTCCCAGTGACCATGAAAAATTATAGAAATTTAACCATAAAAAAAATACTAGATTTCGAGAATATTGGACGCTCAACAATTACATTAAGAGCATGTTGAATACAGAAATAAAACTGAAGATTATTCGGGTATGATAAACATATAACACATTTCTGTTCTTTCGGCGAGGCTCAAACCGATCTAAGGAAGAGATAAACATCTATAGTAGAAAAAAACTTGAAGATCATCAAGAAGGTATCGATGCTTCATGGAAAGGTCCATGGCCCGCTTCAAATGCTGATTGCCCGCATCAACAACCTCCCTAGGGAGTTGATTCAAAGCCTCCTTCACATCAATATCATAATATGGATCATACAGATCGAATCGAAGACCTAACATAGTAACACAACCCAAAATCAATCTCCACTGAACAAAATTTGAAATCAACGGCATAGAAAAAGAAATGATTAGGGTTTCAATTACGATAATTACGGAGGCATTGGGTGAGCGCTTTCATGTGTTGACGAGCAAACCAGTTCTTCTTTGGGTCGATGAAGGACTGTAAAAAGGATGCCATTTCGATCTCTCTCCTTTCTTCCTCCGAAAAAATTTACTCTCTGATTTTTCCGTCAGAATAAGATTGGTTAATGAACATGAACTTCAGGCATGGACAAACTCAATCTATGAACATGAGCTGCACAACAGCTAGATCTGGCATATGGCTTGCAGATTGGTGAAAGTGAGAGAGAGAGAAAGAAAGATCAGAACTTCAGGCGGTGGATCTACTTTTTCGTGGGTTAGAGAGAGAGTTCGACAGTGGAGAAAGGGAGAGAGAAGGCTCACTGGCGACGCTAGCTAATGGATGGTGAGGTGATCGGAGAAAGGGTCTTGGCTAGGGAATGTGCAGTTGAGGAAGGCGACGTGGGAAGGGCTTGGACGAAGAAGAAGAAGAAGATTAGGGATTTAATTTGAGGGTCAATTTTTTTTCTTTTACACAATATATATATTAGTTTTTTTAATTTTCTTATTGATAATTGGGGAAGGTGGGAAATGAAAATGGGAGAGAGGGAAACAAAAAAAAAATGACCTTCAATGTCGGTTTTAAACCGACATTATAAGTATACCTACAATGTCGGTTTAAAGCCGACATTAAAGATCCTTTTTTTTTTTAAGAAACCAACATTGTACATCCATTTTAGTTTTTCCCAACCGACATCAAAGCTCAGATTTCTTGTAGTGACTTATTATTCATTAGAGGGGTCAATGGTAATTAAGAAGTTAAATGTAACTACGAGGGCAAAATAATAATTTTGACCTAGTTATACTTACAAGCAATTTGTGAAGGTTTGATGCACTGTTGATTGGTTATATCTAATGGACACACAAATATATTTGTAGTGTAAAGAGTGCAACTATCGGTCTTTAGTGGAGTGCCGACAGTTAATGGAAGTTGATTAATTTAATCAAAGAGTTCCATTAATTAATTGAGTACCATTGGAGTTTCAAACTATAAGTCCATAAGGTGAGCTATGGGATAAGTGAGAATTGAATTAATTTGGATTAATTTGAATTGTTCAAATTAATAAAGGAAATTAATTATATAATATATAATTATGAGATATAATATAATGTATACAATACATCATAATATAAAGATTTATTTGAGAGAAAAATAATTATTAGAATATGATTCAAATATTAATATAAATTTGATCCATATTAAATATTGATGATTAAACGAGAGAATGTGTTTTGTTTATATATATATATATTAAATCCGTTTATTTATATATATATGTGTGTGTGTGTGTTAATTAAGGCACTAGAAGAAATTTGGGCTTTAATGTTGGTTGACAACTGACATTAAAGATAGTGTTATTAAAGCCCTTTAATGTCGGTTGCCTATAATGTTAGTTTTAAACCAATATTAAAGGGCTTTAATAACACAGCCTTCAATGTCAGTTGCAACCGACATTAAAGACCTTCAGTGAAATTTCCAACCAAAATTAAAGACCTTTAGTGAAATTTCCAACCGACATTAAAGTTTGTGTTTTTTTTTTTTTAATTCTTAACCGATATTGAAGCCCGAATCCATCCGTTTTTTTTTTTTAATTTCATTGTCGAATCCATTTTTTTGGTCAAAAAATATAACATGACACATTATCATCGAACGTTGTGGCTATGACATATTATTCATGTATGGATTGTAAATCTATTCATTTAATTCACAAATTATGCTATAAAATTATAATTTAAAAGGTCGTACAATAATTCAGGCTTTGAAAACACAAATTACAAGTAATACATACATTATGATTTTACAAACACTATGAGTTTACTGTCCCTCTCCACTTGGTAAGTATGGATCCCTTCATAATTCTTCTTGAATAGACCTCTTCAGCTTCAGCAGTGTCTAGTTATAGGCATCTTTGTCTGTCCACTGTTGTTCAAAGGATCACAAAAAAAAAAAAAAAAAAAGGTTTAAGACAAAGGATTGAAAGTGAAAATATGATCAGAATTCATATTCAACTAAAAGTGTTTATTGGGAATATGCATAAATGGAACATTCAAGGAAACATTCTTGTAGTGAATGTGTTGGATCTAAAGTTCCCCAAGAAAAAGCATAAAGAGGTTGCGATACCAAATCTTTACTCATTTGTTGCACCTGCAAAACAAGAAAACTCAATAGGAATAAATGAGAGAATCTTCTTTTTCAAAATCTTTACTCCTTTTGCAAGAATCTTCTTTTTCAAAATTTTCGACAGCATAACGATGCTACCACAACAAAACCAAAAATTTACCTTCAACCTGTTCAAAGAAACACACTCCCAAAAATATTTCACAACCACTTGTTCTCAAGAAAACTATCAAAATTCCCAAGAAATGAATATTCAAGAACACATACATTAATAAGCAAATTTAGCTCACAGTGTACTTCAAATCTCAAAAGTTGTAACAAAAACTACCATAGTGTATGAATAACCCACAAACTACCATAATGCAATCCACAAAATCTGAATAACCCACAAACTACCATAATGCAATCCACAAAATCAAGCACCTTGAATCAAATCTAAACTACAAATAAATAGTACCCATGAGTCATAAACGGGTGTTACATTCTAATCCAATATGGTCCAAAGAGAAATAAGCATACTATAACTTCTCAAACAGGAATTTCCATATCATTAGAGTCACTTGAAAACACTTAGAAACTGTGCTTAAAACTGCAAGCATTCAAAAATGTACTTACCAGGAACAATTTTTACGTGAATTCCTTGCTGTTGCAAGAAATCCATCTCCTCCCCACCCCTTCCAAACACCTAAAAAAACACACAAACAACACCATTAAAAATATATGGTAGAGGAAGAGATTGAGAGAATACAAATGTGAGGCAACTTCAATCAACGTGAAGGCTTGAATTGTTATTGCATGTTATCTATTAGGATCTTTTATTAAAGTTGGTCCCCCTTCCCTAAACTGAAATGTAACCATGAGAAAAAAAGCTACACCACCAATGAAGAAAATGATATTGCTTCTTCAAATGCCACCAAAAAAGGTTAAAACAGCAAACAGAACAGGCAAATGGATAGGAAAAGACATAAGATCAGAGTCTACACAACAAGACATTTGCATAAACACCTATTTCCCCTTCTGTGTTTACATATATCCAAAGAGCTAACTAAGAATGGTTATAATATAAAAACATATAAGCCAGCAAAATGAGAGTCAGATAAGAGCAAGCTTGAATTGAAAAACTAGCAGAGAAATTTAGTAAACAATAGAAGAAATAACAAAAGATACAAACTGAGTGACAGTTGAAAAACAAAGACGTAAAATCCGAAATTCTTGTAGTGTTTGATCCTGTAAGCATATCATTTTGTTTTAACTAAGTATAATAGATATTCTATTGCTGAAATTCTCAGCACTTACATATTATACAATGCATGTATAAGAACCATTCAATGGAGAGATTAGCTTAGAGACTCTAAAACAACACAATCAGTATAATCCTAAAGTTATTGTCCCTTTCACGTACTACAAAACTTCTCCTGAATTGTAACTTTCTGCAAAGACAAATTAACAGCTAAAGCAGGGCCTTCATAAAGTGCAATAAAAAAAATATACAAGAACATCCCAAAAGTTTTGATTATCCACCACATCATTACCAAGATCCGAACTACGAAAAACTATGGCCAACAAGATCAAGACTATATAGGAAAAAGTTAAATGTTTTGAACACCCCTTAGAAAAAGAACATGGGCACTGAACAATCTTGTACTACAGATTGATACAGTTTTGATTAAATGTATGTTATTTATAAAAGTAATAATGAATCAAGTTCAAATGTTTTGGATGAAAAGAGTTGTAACCCAATAGAGTAAACAACAAGGTCTGCAAGCACGTGAAGAAAAACCAAAAAGTAAACTTTTTCACCCTTAATGACGTAGCAGAATCTTTGAAGTCATTTTAACCAAATATCACCTACTCTATAATAAAAAAATATATATATCATGAATGTGTTACACAAAGTTAAAATTTTACTTTCCATTCTCTCAATAGCCAAACAAGCTAAAAAACATGAAGACTGGAAAAAAAAAAGCTATACACAAAAACAAACTTGTGAATTAACACGTATATCATAAGTTGTTGTAAGGCATATTCAAGCATTTTAAGGGAGAAAAATAACAAACAATATGTAGAGAATTATATCCATTGACTCTTAAAATGATTGCACATAACAAAAAATACAAAAGCACATGAAACTAAAAGGACATAAGGAATTAATGCCATCAGTTATACATGAAGCATATCTAGATACAAGTATTTATAAGATCATTTTTTTACCACTCAATCCTTACATGAACCCCTCCCAAAACCACAAAAGAATGTATACTTTCCCCTCCAATAAGCAAACATACCAAGTAGCTTATCAATATTACACAACACAAATAATAATAAGTAAACAACTATCAAATCCAAAAACTAGCATTGATAGCATCAGAAACAAGTGATGTATGCCCTAAATATTTTAACACCCCAATCTCAGCACCTTCGAATTGATTCAATATAAGTTGCGTTAATATAAGCAATTTATAAATAACAAAAGAAATGAACTCAACCCATAAATTTTCAAATTGATTTTTATTATCTTAGCATCCTCAAGAATCTAAAATTTGACCAGGGCCTTACATCAGTTAACCACTATAAAAAATCTAGTTTATCACAACAATGATACTCAACATGATTTTGACAAACAAAAATAAAATAATGACATTCGATAGAGCTGAACTAAAGCCATAATACAACCACTGAAGCTAAACGGCTAACCAACTTCTTAGTTGAGTCAAATGGTAAAAGAAACCTTCTATTCATCCACAACACTTTTTCCCAGTTGACACATTAATTAGATTGGATGTTTGAAAAGATTCTCTTTTTATTGTTTATCGTGTAGCTTTCAATAAAACAAATTTTTGGTTTATTATGTGAAGGAAAGAAAGATGTCAATCATCAAGACCTGATATTGCTGGGGTTAGAATACCATCCCCAATAATCATTGAAGTGCCCATCAGAACCAACAACAATATAAGAGTTTTCAAGGATGATCTCTTCTCCAGAGTCTCTTTGATATGTAAGGTCCTTTCCAACTCTGGCGTGGGTAGTTTAAGCTTAAAACTTGAGATATGTTCATCAGCTGGCTCGAATCACATACAAGTAGCTTATCATATGTTCATTAGGATGCTGAGAAGGGTTGAGAGAATTCCCCACATACAAGCTCTGATCACATAATAAAAATCCAAAGTATGCCAAAACATAAGCATAAGAATATGAAAAAGGAAAGGAGGAAATTAGCATTCAAAATCTAAAACTTACATGATCCAATGGCAAAAAAAATGAATAATGCAAGAAGAATAGGGCCAACAGGGTAGTCCTTTCCCTTCTTTGTAGTAGTCTCAGGCACAACCCCTCTTCAAAATGTTCTTCTTAAACCTTTCCACCTTCTGATCCTTAAGATGAGTGATGTCGTCTACAAAACCCATCAATCAAATCAAATCAAATCATAAATCAAAAAATCTGTAACACCAACAACATGATCCAAGAGATTGAAAAGAACTGCCTGATCAAAAGTTAAACTACAAGCTTTACAAGTCCGAGAAAATATGAAATAATCACTAGTTTATCATTAGTTGAGGCTTATAAAACAAGCAAAAAAAAAAAAAGGAGGCATTTTATTGTGAAAAAAAGGGAGAACAGTTAGTTAGAGATACAATAGAGCCCTTATTCTTCTTCCAAACAGCTACCTAATAAAATAACGTTTCAACTTAAAATCTGATTAAAAAAAGAAAAAAGAAAAGGGAGTTTTATAGTTAGACGGAAGAACCTGGATGCCGTTGGGCAAGTTCTTCGTCGTGAGAACTCGGAGTTGCGACTCAGTCTCCGGAATCGGTCTTGGCTCAAAGATTCTGACGGCGGCGATTTTCCGCGCAGTTTTCAAGTAGGATAACTTGAACGTGTTCTGATCAAGTAGACTGTGCAAAAATAAGTCCACATTCGAATACTCCTTCAGAATCTTCTCAATAATGGACGGTCTAGTGACCTCAAACCTCCTCACTCCGCCGACTAAACACACCGCCATTTTCGAATTCTGTAACTCGATCTTCATCTTCTCCATTGTGGACGGTCTGGTGTCCTTTAGAAGGCTGAGTCGGGGAAAGACCAAATGAAGAAGAATCGTGAGTGGGAGTATTGGATTGGCGAGGCCGTTGAAACGCAGCACTGGCGATGAAGGATTGAAGCGTGCGAAAGTGGAAAATGTTATTTTTCAAACGCATTTTCTTCTTCATCAACTCATTTAAAAATAAAAGCAACATCATTTTGAGCACTTTGCTTTGAGAAACCAGCACTCTCACTAGCACATTTTTGTTTATCTTTTAGCTTCAACGGACTAATAGGCACATTGTCCTCAGAATAATCATCAATAGAGTCAAAGGAGCTCTTCCTAGCTTTTTCCCCCTCATGAGTATTTTTACTCTCCTTACCCTTATCAGACAAAATTACCTTGAATTTTGTTCTCAGAACTAGCTTTACTTGATTTACTTTTATCATTTCTATATTTAAAATTCTCATGATCATCTTCCTTTTCCACAACCTCAGAATCATTAACTATTCTAGATGCAATAACATTTCACAGCACATTTAAAGCTTTAGTCTCAATATTCTCGACATTTTGAATAGATTTATCGAAATTAGACTCAATGCCCAACTCAGATGCATTGCTTTCAGTCAAATTATCTTCTGACGCATCTGCAACATCAGAAACCCTAGAGTTTTTTACTCTACTTACATCAATTTATGTCGGTTCATCATTTGAAACATGCATGACATCCCTAGTCAAAGTAACATTTTCTTTTCCAGAGTCAACAAGAGGAGGATCAGTACCTAAATACTTTTGAGGATCAGATGAAAGTTGAGAGGATTCAATTTCAACTCCAAGACCCATAAGCCTCCATGGTCAGTCTAAGAGAGGTTTTCCCCTTCTTCTTCTTCTTACTTTTACCTTTTGTCATGTGATGTGATCTTTTACGCTTTGCAACAGAAGCAGAAACAACCTTACTTTGACCCAAAGTCTCAGCATTAGGGTTTGAAATGTGATCAGTTTCTATCACATTCGTCGAAGCATTCCCATCAGTGGATTCATAGATCTTTTTTTTCCTTTTCTTTGTAGCACACCATTTTTTATTTAGAAGTGTGCGTTCCTTTTCGAGTACTCACCATTTTGTTTGGAACTCACTAGAGAGAAATCACGATCACAGGGGACGTTGAAAAGAATATGAACATGCAAAAATTCAAAAAAAAATTTCCTACCAAAACACAACTGACAGGAATTATTGTAAAAGCACAAATAGTAAATATTTCTTAACTTACACTGACCTGCCCCACAATATGCATAAAGCCATGTGTCCAGTTTCAGTGAAATGGGCCTTAATCCCATCACGACCTACTTACAAAATTTGATTAGTTTCTACGAATCAATTAAGTAGAAGCCCAAAGAAATTTGAAGAGCCTCAAACTATTTAACACCTGGAGCTTTTTTGAAGATTTTGGTGATTTGATTTTCATTTCGAATATGTTCCAAGACAATCTATTTATTTTCAACCAATTCTTGGATGAAATGTTGTCTGATGTCAATATGTTTTATTCTACTGTGTTGGACTAGATTCTTAGAAATATTTATGGCACTCGAGTTGTCAGAGTACAATGTCTAGCATTTCGTGATACATCATATTTTGAGCATATGTTTCATCTAGAGAAGCTGAGTGCAACTGCTTCCAGCAGCAACATATTGGGCTTCAGTAGTGGAGACAGATACACAGTTCTGCTTCTTCCTAAACCAAGACACCAAATTGTTTCTCAAAAAGAAACATCCACTAGAAGTGCTTTTTCGATCTTCTGAGCGACCAACCCAATCTACATCACAATAACCAACCAGAGAGTAGTTAGTATCAATAGAATATAGAAGACCATAGTCACATGTACAATTAATGTATTTAATGATTCATTTGGCACCAAATAGATGACTCACTTTGGGTTTAGCAAAAACAATGCCATGTCTATTAGTGGTGAGATAAAGTAAACTCCCGACAATGCTTCGGTACAAACTCTCATAAAAACATGACCCATCAGAGTCTTTAGACATTTTAACATGAGTTGGAGCAAGGGTTTTCTTTGTACAAGTCTTTCGAGCCTAAACCTTTTTACTAGGCCTTTTACATATTTTCTTTGAGATATAAAAGTTCCGTCTTTAAGTTGCTTGATATGTCAGTTCATCCACCAAACTTATCTCAAAATGATCTATGAGATGCTGAGACATTCCTCCATATACATATCATCCACATAAAGCTCGGGCTATCATAAGACTCCCTTTTTTCATTATTTTCAAACAGCGTTTTATCAACTCCTTCTCTCACATATCCCTGTTTAAGAAGAAATTCAGATAAGTAGTTGTATCAAGCACAAGGTGCTTCCTTCAGGCCGTACAAGGCTTTTTGAAACTTGCACACATGATCAGGATGAATTGAATCAAAAAAGCCTTTAGGTTGCTTGACATAAACTTCTGCATTCGAGTACCCATTAAGAAAGACTTTTGACATTCATATGATGAAGTTTGAACTTTAGTAAGCAAGCAATACTTAGCAAAAGTTTGATGGCTTCCCGATGAGCTACAGAAGAAAACATCCCATCAAAGTCAACACCGTCTATTTGAGAGTATCCTTGAGCAACTAAACGAGCCTTATTTCTTGTAACTATTCCATCTACGTTAGATTTGTTCTTGAAGATCCATTTTGTGTCAATAAATTTGCTGAAACAAGACGAGGAACTAAGTCCAGACCTGAAATCTTTCAAATTGCATCAACTCTTCTTGCATAGCATTAACCAAACACTCATCTTTTAATGTTTCAGTAGCATTAATAGATTACACAAGAGATGTGAAACAAATTTACCAATAATTTGGAGATAGTCCACCTTTCTTTTTTCCTAGTGGAAATTCCATACCTAATATCTCTATAATATTACTAGAAGGATGATTCTTCAGGATTCTACTAGAAGGGTGCTTGGTATGTTTTTTATCATCTTCATTATCTGAGATTGTGCTATTTTTATAATTTTGAGTATTCTCACAGGAATTGTCATCGACAATTAGTGAAACAGTCGATTTCAATTTTTATCCATCTAACAAAATAGATTCATCATCATATTTATTTGTCTTAGTTGTAACTTTTTTGCCATTTTTATCATTATTGACAACATTGATAGATTCCATAACGCTCTTTGTACGTTGTTATAGACCTCATATGCTGCTGTTTGCTGAATACCCTAGGATTATTCCTTCATCACTTTTGGAATCCCATTTTTTCTTTGCATCTCGATCAGCTAATATATAACATGAACTACCAAAAATATGAAAGTATTTGATGCGGGGTTTCCTCCCCCTCCAAATTTCATAATTTGTGCAGTCAGTACTAGGATGGATTATAATTCGATTATATATGTGGCAAGCAGTACTCAAGGCTTCGACCCAAAAATGTATGGGAGGTCACAAGTAACGGGATCAAATCCCACTGCCAAAGCATTTTGTGAGAAAACTTTGCATCCCACAATTCGGTTTTTACAAAAAAAAAATAAAATAAAATAAAAAAATCATTACACTAAAACAGAATATAAACATGTAAAATAGCATGCTTTAGGGAAAAATATTAAAACCATTTTTACCTTTGTAGATTCCCAAGTTCCAAGAACATTCCTCTCAAAGTTCCAACAAATAGCTCTTCCTACGATTTTGATCACGAACGATTTGTTAAATAATCTCGAACACATCCACGAGAGTAACCTCATTATTCTCTAGGATTCTAATAGAAGGATAGGTGATATCGAACTATTGGGAGAGGGAGAGGAGAAAAGGCTTTTGGATAGTAGAGGGTATTTTCTTTATGACTTAGGAAAAATTTTGTACAATAACACTTGTGTGTTGTGTGTTGTCAGTGTCTGTGTTAGTATCAATATCCCAAAGGGGCCACAGGAAGGTCTTTATATAGAGAAGGGTCAAGCTCTTTTCCTAATCATTTTCCTATTTTTCTTTTCCATAATTGATTAAATAAATAACACTTAATTAATTAATTAATACAATTAAATAACGCTTATTTATTTAATTTACACATTAATTAAATAACTACTTATACATTAAATCTAAATTAATGTATATATATTTAATTATCATAAACATCGTATGTACATGTGCAATACCTCTCTATTAATTAATTCTTTGTGAATCTAATTCACTTGAGTTGATTAATTGAATCTTATTAAAATATTAATTAATTGAATCTTATTAAAATATTACTTTCCTTTTTAATTTAAATTATAGATCATATCCATAATCAATTATATATTAATCTCATTACTATATGATTTCCTCAAATTAATTTGAACAATTCAAATCATCCCTCTTAAATATCCTTTAGTGAGCTAACAAAGGGACCTGATGGACTTGTAGATCATAAGCTCCAACGATATGAGATTAATTGGCTAAACTCATTAACATAGTTAATCAATATTCGTTAAATATGGGTACACTCCGCTAAATTCCCATAGCTACACTCTTTTCACTATAGATATATTTTTGTTTCCACGGATATAAATCAATAACAACCAGTTAGTTCTTCACGAGTGTTCATAGCTCCAACTGGATCAAATTACTGTTTTACCCTTGGGATACCTCTGATTCCTTAAGTATCAGTGCTTCTCTAATGAACAACCTACTTATGGTCCAACCGATAAACAAAAACCCTCTCGAGTCAATGAGAGGATAGGACTCTTTGTTCAAGTCTCAGAGACACCACTTAAGGGAACACTCATCTACTTACCCATAAGGCGGGAAGGAGTGAACTTCATCTTTCAACTCCCCACTCGATCTTGGCCCTCAAGTGGTAGACATATTGGATCGGCAAACTGGTCACGCTCACCCATACAAATCAAAGGACAATTCTTCGTGAATAGAAGTACGTAATACACTCAGGATTAAGGCTAAGTTACCTAGGTCTATTTTGCGGTTCAGTCTTATGCAAACTCATTGCATAGGATAGCCTCACTCGCATGTCAACTAGACGAACGCATTGGATCATTGTGTTTGTATCAAATACAAAGTGGGTCGTATCCATAGTGTTACCAGGATAAGGTACCTAGCCTTATCCCTATACAATAAACCCGGCAAGCTATATTTTGAACATTGATCATTATATATCTCCACATATAGTTCAAGACTCATACGGAAGCCTTGGATGTTAGTTTATTCAACTTAGGGTTATTAAGACAAAAATAGACAAACAACACAAACAATAACATTTATTGAATTAACATCTATAACTCTTTATTGATGACAGTAAATTAATAACATTTACTATCTACGAGCTTTAGGGTATAAAAACCAACAACAAGCATGAAGCATTGCGCGAACCATCTCTGTAGAGTGGTTTTTTCGTTCGACAGCTCCATTATGCTAAGGTGTGGTGGGAGCAGAAAACTCATGACGTATACCTTCATAATGACAAAATTCAACAAATTGACTATTTTCAAACTCCCTACCATGATCAGTGCGAATGCGAACAATGTTCAACCTTTTCTCTCTTTGCAATTGGAGACAGAATCTTGAGCACTAGGAACGATCAAAGTTCTCTCTTATGAATTTAACCCACATGTATCTTGAAAAATCATTAGCGCGTACCATAACATATCTTTACCCACCAAGGCTTTTTACTTGTATGGGTCCCATGAGATCAATATGATTTAGCTTAAGAATGCGACTAATGTAGGGGTTGGTGACCTAAATATCGTAGTCTTGTAGTTTGTAATTGTATTATACAAATATTTTATTTGTTTAATAAAAAATGGGTGACATTTAGTTGCATTAACACATAAAAACCAATAAACTAAGATCCAAGGTTATTAGTTGTAACTTAAACTTGTATGTGGAAGCATACAAATGAGTCATGTTTAAGTGATAACCTAAATGGTCTTTAGTAGATAGATAAGGTTGGATACCTTATCCTTGTGACACAACAAATATGATCTGCTTTGTAGTTGTTATAATTGTTGTAAAGTTCTACAATGATCTGATCCTGATCATTCATGTGGAGACATGTGACAAGGGTATTCTATACATAGACTTTGTATAAGATCGGAACACGAAATTAATAGTCTTTCTATATAACACCATTGCTAGAAGAGACTTACATTTCACTAAGATGACCATAAGTGACTTGACCTGAATCCTGAGTGAGATGTGAACACCTACCTGTGAAGGTGATCCTTTGATTTGCATCAGTGAGAGTGGCCAATTTCACTAATTTAATATGCCTACTATTTTAGAGATTCGTTTGATTAGGGAGTTGGGAACACAACTACACAAAAAGAAATTCACTCATTCCCTAGTGTTAGGGCAAGTAGAGAAATTGCTTCCTTAAGGACTGATTTTGGGGCTTGAATAATGTGGCACTACAACTTCTCCTAACCCAAGGGGGTTTGGTTATCGTTGGATTATAACCTATTATTCATTAGAGGATTCAATGGTACTTTAGGAGTTAGATGTAACTATAGGCATAAAACGGTAATTTTGGCTCAGTTGTACTTACGAGCAATCTGTGAAGGGTCAAGGCATCATTGATTAGTTACATTCAATGGACACAAAAATATATCTGTAGTACGAATAGTGCAGCTGTCGGTCTTTAGGGATTGATCAACAGCTAATGGAAGTTGGTTGATTTAATTAAAGAGTTTAATTAATTAATCAAGTACCATTGAAGCTTGAATCTATAGGTCCAAAAGGTCCCCTCGTTAACTCAATTGGGATTAATGAGAATCGAATTAATGTTGGATTAATTTGAACTATTCAAATTAATAGAGGGAATTTATTGTATAAGATATAATTAATATAAAATTAATTATCTGAGATATGATTAATATAATGTATATGATATATTATAATATAAAGCTTTATTTGAGAGGAAATAAATATTTTAATATGATTCAAATATTAATTATATGAATGTGATTCATATAAAAATTACGGGTTAAAATTAATATGAATGTAACTCATATTAAATACTAGAGATTAAAAGAGAGAATATTAAACTATAGGTTATATTATATGTGACATAATACAAATTATAGGTTATATGTTATATTAGATATAACAAATGTTTTTAATATATATATATATAATAAATTAGTTTATATTTGTTTATTAATTAATTAAATTAAATATGGGAGGGAGTTAAAGGATAGCTCCCCCCTTTTTCTCTTGTTAAACGTGTGAAGAAGAGAGTGGGAGAGTCTCCTTTATTCGGTTGCAATTATTCTTTCAGAAGTGAAATACTCATTTTTCTGAGAACCCTAAGTGCAAATTTTCTCTCAAAATAAAAAATTCTCCCTGCTAAAAATGATATTCTTAAGCACACACTCTCAAAGATTCTCTATCCTTCAACAATAATGTGGTTTTCAAGTGGAGTTGTACGGTTTTTAGTTGCTATGCATTTGGGCATTTATGATTTCGTGGGAGAAGCAACAGTATGTGAATTGGAAAGGAACGTGGAGATTTGGTCTTCCAGAATAAGCCAGTTTTAACCCTTTCTTGCTCTTCGATTTATGTTTATAGAATGTTAAATCCTTAGTTTTAGTCCTATGTAATTAAACGTTCTATAAAATTAATTAGGACTTTGATTTTTTTTTCCACTGTAGGTAGTCACATACCCTTTCAATTAGTAATATTAATTGGAATATGTTTATGAGATACTCTCATTTGCTTCCCAGCTTGGCATTCTCGACATATAACACCATTACAGCTGCTGACATTTAGAAGGCCAATCACAACATTTCTCACCACAACCATCTATATAGTTTTGATACTGATATGCCCAAGTTGCTTGTGCCACAAAACAGATGCATCCTGCTTAGAGATAAAACATCTTTGTGTTGAGTTAATAGAAGTCCATAGATAGCAGTTGTGTAAAGAGCGTTTTCCTATCATGACAAGAGATTTAGCATTATCTGTGATAACACAACCATCTTGGGTAAAGTTTACATTCAACCCCTAATCATAGAGTTGACTTATACTAATAAGATTTGCGGTCAAGCCCTCTACCAGAATCATATCATCAAGAAAAGGTAATCTGGGATATTTTAGCTTTCATTTACCAACAATCTTTCTTGTGGCTCTATCACCAAATGTGACCTGACCTGATCCAACTACCTTAATATCAGAAACATAGCTCTTTTCACCAGTCATGTGCCTTGAACACCCACTGTCAAAAAATCGATCACCTTTGGTTGAAGATTGAAGAGATGTAAGGACCACATTACAGAGATTTGGGTTGGATTTAACTTCCCACACCTTCTTTATTAGGAGAGAATGTGATTTTCTGTTGTAGAAAAACTGAAGGAATCTCGAGTGATTCTCACATTTAGGATATTCATGTAACTTGTAACAATAGGGTCTTATATGACCTCTTTTTCAACAAAAATGACAGATCCACTGCACTCCACCACATAATTCTTGTTTCGAAATTGACTTGTGGTAGAACATTCAAACGGCGAATTTTTTCAAGGTTCTTTCTCTCTGATAAAAACAATTTTTTTTTCCCTTTGTCTAAACACTATCTCCCTTTTGAAGTGTTGGAACAAGAGAACCCAATACCATGAACATCCTTGGAAGGATTACTTTTGGAGAGAATTTGTTTAAGGTGATCAATTCCAGAATTTAACATCCGTATAGATTTACACATTGATTCTTTCTTAGCTTTAACTTTATTGAGATCATGCTTCAAGTTAGAGATTGATGGAATATACACATGTGCTGTGAAAGAAATAAATTATCTAAAGTACTCTAATCATGTTCATTTCATAAAAATAAGTATGCAATTTAATTTAAAACAAAGGGATAGATAATACAACGTTTGTAGTTTAAATTCTTCTCCAAATTCGCTCCAATCTCCTCACGAATGGTTTGTACACCACCACGACAGTTTTCCCAACTATTCTTCGACTTTAGAACCGAATGGTGGGATCTGGTGAGTGACCAATTTGGAGAGAAAAAGGTTAAAGATTTGAGAATGAATTAGGGATAGATTTTTTCTAAAAAATCTTATTAAAAAATCACTTTGCCAAGAAGAATTAAAAAACATAGAACATATCTATTTATAAGAAAAAAAACATGCAAATCATACAATTTTGAGTTGATGAGAATTTGACACTAAAAAATCCATTAACTCAAAGTGCAATGAGTGTCTTCAAGTGGAATGAACACCTAGCAACATTATTTATCCAAAAAATATAAAAGATGTATTTTCCCACTAAATGAATGTTGGATTTTTTCACTAACTTGGTCAAATGTCAATCTTTGACTCTAAGAGTCCAAAGTCAACAATTTTACTTTTTGACTCTTAAAGTCTAAAGTCAACATTTTGACTTTTGTTGCATTTTTGACCTAGTCAACAAATTTGACTTCTGTTGCAATTTTGACCAATTCCATTTAATTTCAAAATTAATTCTAATAATTAATTTAAAATTAAATAATTATTAAATAATTAACTAAACAATTTAATTAATTTAATTTAACATTAAGTCAAACGCTAATCCCAATCAATATGAATTCCTATTCATAGTCTTGATATTTAAATCTTATTTAAACATTTGTCTCTCTCTCTTTATGTTTAATTCATAATCAAACATTAGGTTAAATATATCAAATATATTTAACACTTTACTCCAAAAATCAAATTTGAACACTTCAAATTTGTTTATCACACTATTCTAAGGTTTAGTCCGATATGAGCTAGTAGGGGGACTTCATGGACCTACAGATCATGAACTCCAACAATCCGAGATTAACTAGCTAAACTCTTTAACCCAATTAAACAACATTGGTTAACTACCGGGTCACTCTACTAAAGTCTAGTAGTTGCACTCTCGCCACTATACATATATTTCTGTCCACTTGATATAACCATAATCAGTAAATCAACCCTTCATAGGTTATTCATAATAACAGTTGGATCAAAAGTTATTTTACCCCCGAGATTACATCTTGCTCCTTAAGTTCCAATGATCCTCTAATGAACAATTGGTTTGTGATCCAATCACCAAACCGAGTCCCTCTTAAGTCAATGAGAGGGTCAGGCCCCTTGTTCAAGACCTGGAGTCAGCACTTAAGGGAACAACCTCTCTACTATCCCTAATAGCAGGTATGAGTGAATTTCGTCTTGCACCCTATGTCCCCAGCTATCTACCCGGTCTTACCCTTGAAATGGGAGGCTTATTGAGTCGGCGCTGTTGAGCCAACCTTCACCCCATGCAAATCTAAGGATAATACCGAATAAACAGGAGTTCATAGTTAGTTCAGGATTAAGGTCAAGTTACCTAGGTCATCGTTTTGAAATAGTTAGTCTTAAACATTAAACAACGTTATAAAGTAAGAGTGACTTATTTCTTGGTCCATTCTTATACAAACTCTTTGCACGGGACACCTCCACTCGCATGTCCCCCATGAACTATTTAGGATCACATCGTTTGTACTAAATACAAAATGGGTTGCATCCGACAGTGTCTCCAAAATAAGGTACCCAGTCTTATCCATATACTATAGACCGTTTTGACTATTTACTCAAACTTGATCCACTTTTATGTCTCCACACAAAGTCCAAGTACTCATGTAATAGTCATGGATCTTAGTTATTGAATTTAGATTCTTTCTAAAGCAAAATGAACAATTCATATATTCGATAACAACTTTATTAAATAAAACTCAATAACATCTTTATTAATAATTAAATGAGTTTATTGTTGACAAACCACGAGTTTTAAGACATAAAACCCAACAAAGATAACTGACAAGAGATGAGTGTTATCAGCAATAAAAGATTCTATTCTTCCCTTTTGAACAACAAGGATCTTCGCATCCTCACATTTCTACTTGTAAAGTGTTGGGGTTGATGCCCTAAAGTCTCGTGTCCTAGAGTTTGTAAACAGTTTGTACGAACCCTTGTGATATATAATATAAGATATTTTACTTCACTTCTTGATTTTTCTCAATTGTTTGTTTTATTTGCTTTAGCACAAACCAATAGACATAAAATCCCTAGTTATCTGTTTGTAACTTAAGCATGTATGTAGTGACATACAAGTGGATCATGTCTTAAGTGATAACCAAAATGGTATGTAGTATATGGATATAGGAGGGAAACCTTATCCTGGTAATACTATAAATGCGGCCCACTTTGTGGAATGGTCACAAGTGTTATGACTTGTCACAGATGGTCTGATCCTGATCATTCATGTAGGGGACATGCGAGCGAGAGCGTTCTATACAAAGAGTTTATATAAGACCTGACCACAAAGTGTTAACGTCTCGTTATATAACACCGTTCATGGCAGAGACTTCACTCTACTAAGACGACCATAGGTAACATGATCTCAATCCTAAATGAGTTGGGAACTCCTGCCATTGAGGGCAGTCCTTTGATTTGTATGGATGCGAGTGGCCAAGTCGCCGACTTAAACCTACCATTTTGGGGATACATCTGATTTGGGAACTGGGAACTCAGCTACACAAGATGAAATTCACTCTTTCCCTGAAGCAGGGGCAAGTAGTGAAGGAAATCGGACTCGAGATTTCCATGAGCAGCAGAAATAAGAACATTCCAAATTACAATCATGAATAAACAACACATATTACAGTCGTACAAAAACAAATGATTATACAATTAATACAGAAATTATAGCATGAAAACTCAAATGAACAACAAGAAAAACTCTACGAACATTTGAAGATGCGTCTCCACGCTTCTTTCCGCACGACCACTCGAACAATAGCAACCTCAAACGCTCGATCTACACGACCACAACACAGCACGAACACTTTGCGTTCGTCCTCAACGATCGCCTCGACCACGAACTCCTCAGCAACAGCACTGAATGGTCTCCATAACACCTCGATGGTGTCGAGTTGAGTATGACACCACTAACAAGGCTACCTTGGTATTCTCGGTGTGAGAATCCAGAGGGTGGGCTCTGTCGAACTTGGATTGAGGCAGACAAAGGAGGAAAACACCGATCATGATACACGACTGGGCAAGGTGGAGATGGCGGAGACATATCGTATAGGTCGATGTCTAATCGTTTAGCTAAAGCTAAAGCGATTATCTAGCAAAAGCTATGTGATCGTTTAGCTCGTCATTTAGCTTTGGTTCTGTTGCCTACAGACATTACACGATCATTTACTTTGAGCAAGCTATCGTATAGCAAAATCTATGCGATCGTTTAGTAAACACTATACCGATCGTTTAGCTCACCACTGCACGATCGATTAGCTAGCCCAAGCTGTCATTTAGTAAATCTGTATTTACTTGGACAACTCCGTGAGATCCTTTTGCGAGAGAGAAATCTCAAAAACTTTTTCTGAAAAATTTTTTCAACAATTTTGTAAAACTTACTAAAATTAGGAAAACCATTTTTCCTTTTATCTCACAGTTACCCTGAAAATCCAATAACCACCCACTCAATTAGTTATATTAAAGAAAAAGAATTAATTATCCAATAATTAATATTTTTATAAATATAAATGAATAACCAACTTATCACATACTATATTTATAACATATAGTTTTATATTTCATCTAATGAAACATATAAACCATAGTTCTTTTTCTATTCCATGGTACTTAATGTAAATCTCATTTACATCAATTCTCCACTAGATATATCTTATACATTATACGATTATATCATATATAATCAAAAATACCTCTTGTCAAAATTTGAACATTTCAAATCAACACCAAGAACTGATCCTTTAACTGAATCCATTGAGCTACCAAAGGGGACCCTTATTGGACCTATAGCTCTGAAGCTTCAACGGTACATGAATAACTGGGGTAAACTCTTTAGCCACAGGATCCACCATCTGTTAACTGCCAGACACTCCACTAAAGACCGACAGCTAAACTCTCCTTACCACAGATATATTATGTGTCCATCTTAACCAAGTCAGCAGTTGCCAACAACCCTTCACAAATCGCTCGTAAGTACAGCTGGGCCATAACTGTTATGCTCTGTAGTTACATCTGTCTCCTTAAGTAACCCTGATCCCTCTAATGAAAGCATCCTACTATGACTGAGTCTTCTCTTCCAAGAAAGCTGTGGCCACTATGATTCAAGCCCCTAAAATCAGCCCTTCAGAAGCAATCTCTCTACTTATCCCTGCTTCGGGAAAGGAGTGAATTTCATCTTGTGGATTAAGTTCCAGCTCCAGATCAGACAAGTCCCCAAAAAGGTAGGCATGTTGAGTTAGCAATCTGGTCACTCTCACTCATACTAATCAAAGGACTGCCCTCAAAGGTAAGAGTTTCCAAAACACTCAGAATTGAGGTCATGTCACCTTTGGTTGTTTAGTTGATATGTAGTCTCTAATATCAACGGCATCATATACAGAGTCTAGACATCTCATGGTCCAGGTCTTATACAAACTCTTTGTATAGGGAACACCCTCGCTCCGGCACGTCTCCACATGAATGGTCAGGATCTACCATCTGTAGTAGTTTACACACTTGTAAGCCTCTACAAAGCGGGCCATATCCGTAGTGTCACCAGGATCAGGATATCCCACCTTAAATCCTTATACTACAAACGCTATTTAGGTCATCATTTAAGGCATGATCCACTTGTATATCACATATACATGCTTAAGTTCACATAAGATAACCAAGAAGCTTTGTTTATTGGATATGAGTAAATGCCAGAATTAAATAACACTTATTTTATTCATTAAACATTGTGTATCTTTACAAAACAACGAGACTCTGGGAGAATTAGGACACCAATCCCAACAAGTAGATAAATAGCTCCCTTAAGAGTTGATTCAGGGTTTGAACGATGTGGCGCCATACACCTTCTCTTGGCCCGAGAGTGTTCACACAAGTTGGACTATGTTGTATTGTTCATTAGAGGAATCAGTGGTACTTAAGAAGTGAGTATAACTACAGGGACAAAACGGTAAATTGGCCCAGCTGTAATTATGAGCATCTATGAAGGGTCATCGTACTCATGATTGGTTATATCCGATGGACACAGAAATATATCTGTGGTAAGAAGAGTTCAATTGTTGGTCTTTATTGGAATGCCTGGCAGTTAACGGATGGTGGATCTCGTGGCTAAAGAGTTTAGTCAGCTATTCACGTATCATTTGAGCTTCGAGCCACAGGTCCATAAGGTCCCCTAGGTAGCTTGGATAAAGTCGAGAATCAGTTTTTGGATCAGTTTAAAATGTTCAAATTGACAAGAGGGAGTTCGATTATATATGATATAATTGAACTGATTAATTATATATGATATAATTGACTAAATGTATGAGATACATTATTTTGGAGGAAATTAGATAAAATTTTATTTATATCAAGTGGGGGAGAAATTACTATAGTAGATATATGATATCAAACTATGGGTTAAGAATATAATATGATAATATTCATTATTTATTTAATTAGTCAATTATATGATAATTGGCCGGAAATTTCTCCTGAATCGTGCGATAGTGGGAAGATTAATTTCGGTTATTGTAACTGAAGAATAAAATGAAAATTGTTTTCATTTTGCAAAGAGTTCGAAAAAACCGCTCAAGGTGTGGAAATGTCACGATCGCTTAGTTGAGAGCCTATACGATAGTGCCTATCGCCTAAACGATCGCACACCAGCGTACTAAACGATCGCACACCTCGCACGCTAAACGATCGCTCAGATTTTCTAAACGATCGCTTAGCATGCTGAGTTTTTCTAAATGGTCACTTGCTCTATACTAAACGATCGCTTAGTAAAACCTACACGATCGTGTACCTTTCTCTAAACGACGAGCACCCGACTATACGATAGTCACCTACTATCTCCCACTTGCTTGTCGTTTTACACGATCATCCTTTCCTCATTCCTCTACCAATTTCATCAAAGTCTACTCTTTCGATTCTCACTCCGGGAATACCAAGGGCTCTGAGTGGTGGTCTCGTCTCCGGTTGCTGCTTATTCGTGCGCTACCGTTCGTGTAGACGATCGTGGTGCTAGTAGCCGACTGTTTGCTGGGCGATTTGGACCGTAGAGGAGTCGCTTTCGCTGGATTGAGTTCGATTGAAGATTGTCTTCAACTGGTACATTTACTCAATCTATTATTTTTTATTTGTGAAAGCATGGTTATAATTAGTGTGAAAATGCATACCTGTTTGTTAGAATGTGTGTGTGGTAATTCGATCACAATGAAATAGGAAAGATCCGAATGCGCTCATGGATACTCTTGTATAAGAGTTCCTTCATAAAGATCATGATAGACAGCTACAATTGATGAGTCGTGAGTTTCATCAACACTAACCATTATAGAGAGTTCATCTATGAGATGTTTATTTTCATAATTGTTGGATGAAATACAACTGACAGACACCTTGACATATTTTTCTGAA
Organism: Benincasa hispida; assembly: GCF_009727055.1. Classification (NCBI taxonomy): domain Eukaryota; kingdom Viridiplantae; phylum Streptophyta; class Magnoliopsida; order Cucurbitales; family Cucurbitaceae; genus Benincasa; species Benincasa hispida. Next base: position 60,328,818 of record NC_052352.1, on the reverse strand, counting down.
TCACTATTGTTATTAGACTCTTCATCTAACAAAGTCATATCATAACTTTTGTTTTGTCGCTTCAGGAATGTACGGCATTCTGGTTGATAGTGACCAAATCCTTTGCATTTTCTGCATCGAAACTCTATTTGTGTCATTCCCTTCTGGTTTATCTGAGTCCTTCTTAGAATGTTAACATCTTTGAATGGTTGACCAAGAATTGTTGCCATTTTTTTCCACTCTAGGGGAATAAAACCCTAACTTCTTCTCAAATTTATTCAGCACACGAGAGAATTGTGTTGACAATAAAGAGATTGTATCAGTAAGATTTTCTTCACGTTCCTTTCTTGATTCAAATGAATGTTTGTCAATTGTCAATTGCAAGGGCAATTCCTTTGTTTCTTTTCTCAGGCCTATCACTAAAAGATATTTCAAAAGTTAGTAAAGAACCAAAAAGATCATCAACTGGAAATATCCTGGGCTTCCTCTATAGCAATGACCTTCATATCAAATCTCTTTGGTAGAGATCTGAGAATTTTTCAAACATGCTTTTCTTCAAGAATCTTTTCACCCAAAGCAAAAGATTAATTTACAATGTCAAGTAGTTTGACATTGAACTCCGTAGTAGTTTCATCATCTTGAATTTCAGAGGTTCAACTTTCGTAGCCAGCAACTACAATCTTGACACCTTGACTTTAGATGTTCCTTTGTGAGCAATAGCAAGAATATCTTAGACTTCTTTGGCAAACACATAGCTGTTGATCAAGCGAAAAATATTTTTCTCTACACCATTAAATATGGCGTTTAAGGCCTTAGAATTTACAAGAAAATATTCATCTTCTTCCTCAGACCATTCAACTTTAGGTTTGAGCTTCAACTCACCTTTCTCATTAGAGATATATGGATGTGACCATGCGATTATAGATTGCTAGGATTTACTGTCTAAGGACTTCAGGAAAGCAGTCATCCTCGCTTTCCAATATGCATAGTTGGTTCTATCCAGTACTGAAGGATGAGAGGTAAAGCCTCCTTCTTTTACTCATTTCATGAGAATGGGCAAGATCACAACACCAGAAATAATGGTGACCCGCTCTGATACTAATTGTGAAAACGATAAGGAGGTATTTATTGCAAGTTAACAATGCTACATCTTATGTTATAGTAATTCATAAGACAGTTATAAAAAATGCAAAGAGATCAAAAATGACATCAGACATTGGTGACCCAATACGGTGTAAATTACCTACATTTGGGGTTCAAACTGCTTAGAAAAGATAACTTCACTAATATCAATGATAAGAAATTACAACGTAGTACTAGTCTATAATAGATGCATGATTACAGTGACTCTCGTACAACTTTATCACTCAACTAATAACCTAGGCTCCTCCTAGGTGTGAGACTCCTTCTCACGATGTCTTAGGCTTCCCCTAAGTTGTATAATTAGTGAAGCAAATCTTAGGCTCCCTCTAAGATCGAGACTTCTTCTCTAATAGGCTCGAGTTCCCCTCAAGTCGTGAGACTCATTTTCACTTGTGTTGTATCTTTCTCTCTAAAAGCAAAGTCCCATTTGCTCGAATGACTTAGGTTCCCCTAAGCTTAAGAATCACTTCTCAACAGATCTTAGCTTGAGAATCCTTTCTCAACAGACCTCAATGTGAGAAACACAAAAAAACATAGATTCGTCAATGCATTATATTGTCAGCTGAATACACAGATCGAGCTTTTCACCCAAAGTATAATATGGCTAACCCTTTTTGAAAAGGCAGAGAACCATTTAAATAAGAGGAGTGGAAACACACCAGACAACCCTAACTTCCATAGTAATCGAGAGCTAAATATGAAAAAAAAAAATAATGACATAATAAAGCTACAAAGGTAACCACCAATAAGAAAAGTATCTTGCAGAATCAGCATTGTCATAGACATTCCTCTTCCTAAAACCAACAATGCAAAGACACATCTCATAACATCTGAGATGCTTAAACAAATATTGTCAACCACACAAAATATAACCATTATTACTATTTTGAAACAAACAAATGTGACTAACTTATTTGATGAAATCAAATTGTTGTATTTTACTTTATTTTATTCGGTTGTCTTTAATTAAATCGATAATGTGGTGCAATAATGTTGTTTATTTTATTAAACTGATATGCTTGTTTACTAAATGTATTTCTCGTGATCATTAATTTATTAAAATATAAATGGTTGAAAACTGTTTCTTTACATTTTTATTCATAAAAGTATTTGTTGGCATTTATATTTTAATTTGACAGAGACAATTTTTTGTTTATATTATTACGATTATTTGGAAGGCATTATTAGTGCATTTCCATTTTGATAAAAAAAATTGTATAAAAATAATATTAAAGAATTGGTTATTTCACACTCACAAGTATATGTATAAAGTATTTCCACAAGTCGACTTAAACTTAATTCGATTGATAGCTCACTATTTATATTCTATTTCTGTTGACAACGGAATATTAAAAGTATATTTGATATACTTAATATTTCGTATTTCAATCAACTGATATATCATTAATATACAAAATATAAAGTTAGTTATAAAATTGATATACAAAATTATTATTGATATACTGAATTTTTCAATTGTGTGTTGGAGACTACCTCAATTACGTTTGAGAACTCCCCTTATTTTACATAAACCCCCACAACAAAAATAAGAATAATCCAATTAACGAATTCATAAATAATCCCAAGAAAGCTAAATAGATTTTGCTTGGAAGATTGATTAATGATCAAGAAGAAATGATAACTTGTTTCAAACTTCAAGATTCGAACTCTTCGTAATCTAATTGATCAAACTAGATTGAAAGATCTAAAAACATGCATCTAAACACAAGAATACAAAGAAAACATAAAACTTGAGAGAATAAACTCTTAAGAAAATTTCATTCAAACTCAAAGTTTCTTTTTTTAAATGACAAAGTACATCAGTATTCATACTAATTGAAAAGACACTATGAAAGATCACAACCTTTGATCTAATTGATTAAATTCATCTAACACTCTTTTAACTACTTTATAAAGCTAAATACATAGAAATTAAAATGGTACATAATTCATTAAACATGTGGATGAATCTGGATTTTAGATTGATAGTGACTTTTGGATGAAAATGTGACTTTTGATGCATGGAGAATCGCGAATCTTCACTTTGGCTTGAAAGCTTGGAAGTAACTCATTTAATGCTTCATCTAATCAATACCAATTATTTCCTTATCATTCTCCCATTATTCGAGAAGATTCATCCTCGAATCATAGATGGTCTTGTAACGCAACTTCGTAATCATTGTCTCGAATTTTGGATAGAAGTTTGAAAGACTTGTCTCCTCCAAAATCAAGGGTGAAATTTCTTTGTAGAGTACTCCACCTCAATCATCGTTGATGAAAATTTTCAAAATTGACCATCTCGCATCGTGGCTTTGTGCAACAGCTAAAACACAAGGAAAATAATAGCAACAAACGTTAGTTGGAAAACTATTCCCATGATTTTTCTCACATGAATATTTTCTTTCACTTCCACTCTTAATCATACTCTCTGACGTGTCACTTTTTTCTATTTTCTTAGTCACTTTTCTTTCCTCGCTTTGCTCTGGGGATTGTCATAAGCTCATTTGAACACATACTTTAAATATTTTCTTGCTCTCCATTACTACTTCACCTTTTAATTCATCTCTCAAACTTTGATGATCACCCTCATTCATCTCAATAACCTTACCATTGGAATCTTCCTTTTCAACTGGAGAACGATCTCCATCATTTTGAATTGGTTGGTCATCATGAAGAATTAGACAATCTTCTTAATTTAGAATAGATTATGTGACTTGATTCTTCCTTGCTTGTTTTTGCAATTTCATCTCTTCATTCAATTGAGATATGTAATCCATCAAATTAATTAACTCAGCGAAACTTCTTTGAATATTCTTCCAAAAATTATCATCATCGCTATTGTAGGTTGCATGATGATTTCTTCTTTTGTGAAACATATCATAAGACTTTGAATATATGAAACTTCAACAAGTCTTAGTATTCTTATGGAAATCATGCAAGAATTTTCAATACAACTTAGAATTGTTGGGTTTTATGTCCTAAAAACTCGCAGTTTGTAAAATAATAAATATTTTCTATTATCAATATACTTGTTATTGATCTCATAAATTGTATGAAAGTATAAATCTAATAAACTAAGACCCATGACTATTGTATGAGTACTTAAACTTTATGTGGAGACATAAGAGTCGATCAGGTTCGAGTAAATAGTCAAAATGATCTATAGTACATGAATGAGATTGGGTACCTTATTCTAGTAACACCATTGGATGCGGCCTACTCTATAGTTGTTACAAAGAGTTGTGATCCTAATTCGTACATGTTATGACATGAGGAGTGGGGGCGTCCTATGCAATGAGTTTCCATAAGATCAGGACCAAGAAATAAGTCACTCTTACTTTATAACGCTATTTACTATTTAAGATTGACTATTTCACCTAGATGACCTAGGTAACTCGATCTTAATCTTGAACTAACTATGAACTCCTGTTTATTCAGGATTGCCCTTAGATTTGCATAGTTGAGGGTTGGCTCAGCACCGACTCAATAAGACTCCTATTTCAGGGGTAAGACCAGATAGATAACTGAGGACATAGGGTGCAAGAAGGAGTTCACACCTACCCAATTTAGGGATAGGAGAAAGGTTGTTCTCTCAAGTACTGAATCCAGGTCTCAAACAAGGGACCTCACCCTCTCACTGGGCTGAGAGAGTTTGGTTTAGTGATTGGATCACAAACCAGTTGTTCATTAGAGGATAAGTACGGACTTGAGAAATAAGACGTAATCTCAGGGGTAAAACAGATATTTGACCCAGCCGTTATTACGAACAACTTGTGAAAGGTCGACTTGTTAATTATGGTTAAATCCTGTAGACATTATATTTCTATAGTGAGGGGAGTGCAACTATGGGCTTTAGTGGAGTAACCCATTAGTTAACGAATTGGGGTTAATTTGGTCTAATGAGTTTAGTCAATTAATCTCGGATCGTTGGAGCCCATGATCTGTAGGTCCGCAAGATCCCCCTACTAGCTCATAACGGACTAGCTCTAGAATAGTGTGATAAGTTAATTTGAAACGTTCAAATTAGAATTAAGGGAATTAGTAATTATATAAGATATAATTATATGTTTAATTTTAAAATTAAACGGAATAGGAGAATTTATATATTTAAATATGATTTAAATATATAAAGATGAATATGTGTTAAAATTAATTTAATATTTGATATTAAATTAATTAAGTTTTATTTAATAATTAATTTATGAAATTAATTAAATTTTCATTTTAAAATAAAAAATAGATTTAATAAAATCAAAAATTTTGATTTTTTGAGATAAAATTGAAAAGGAAAGAAAACAAAACACTTAAATGGAAAATGAGGATTTTCCATTATCCATCTTTTGAAGTAGCTCAACCAAGAAGCAATATCTTTGCTTTGTCTTTCTCCAAGCATGAGCCTGCAACTCATGCAACTTTTTTTTTTTTGCGCTGTTGATCTGCATATAATTAAAAGATTGGAGTGAAAATCGGGCATGCATCTATATAAATTTTGAGAGAAATTGGTTTGAAGAAAGAGTTCTTCAGCTGATTTTCTGCAGTGAGCATTTCTCCTTCTACCCTTGATTCAAGCTTGTTTTGAGTCCCACAACTCAATCTAGAGCACCAAGAGAATAGTGGAGAAGATCTTGAGGTGGTCTACAACAAGATTTGGAGAAGATAGTAGCAGTTTTGAAGAAGTTTTATAAGAAGTATGTCTTGAAACTCATTTTTCCCTGTAAAAGCATGCTTTATAATTTGCCAAAATTAGTGAATTTGAGTGCTTAGATGACCCTTGTGCTTCTGCTACTGTTGATACAATCCTACAAAAATGTGAATAAACTAAAAATATCGAAGGTTATGAAAAACAAAGATGCAATTTTTTATTTTTTATTTTCCAGCAAGCACAATAAAAGAATGAAAAAAAATAAATTGAGAAGATGAAGAGTTACAAGAAAAGATGTATATAGATGAATTGATTTAAAGAAAGAAAATTGGCATGGAAAGAAAAATAATAAAAGATATAATTTGTTTAGAGCCAAAGCTCTAATACCAAATGATAAAAGGAACTACCTCAATCAGGTTTGAGAACTTCCTTTATTCCAGGTGAACCCCCAAAACAGTTATAAGAATAACCTCGATTAACTAATTGGTTAGTAACCCCAAGAAAGCTAAACAGATTTTGCTTGAAAAATTAATCGATGATCAAGAAGAAATGAGAACTTGTTCCTAACTTCAAGATTTCGAACTCTTCACAATCTAATTGATCAAACTAGATTGAAAGTTCTAAAAACATATACTCTAAATACAAGAATACAAAAAAAACATAAAACTTGAGATAATGAACTCTTAAGAAAATTTCATTCAAATTCAAAGTCTTCTTTTTTAAATGACAAAGTACCTCAGCATTTATATTAATTGAAAAAACACTATGAAAAGATCACAACATTTCATCTAATTGACTAAATTCATCTAACACTCTTTCAAATACTTTATAAATACGTAGAAATTAAATGATACATAACTCATTAAACGTGTGGATGAATTTGGATTTTAGACTTAGTGAATTTTGGATGAAAATGTGAAATTTGATGCATGGAGAATCACAAATCTTCACTTTGATTTGAAGCTTAGCTGGAAGTAACCCATTTAATGCTTCATCTAATTATTATCAATTATTTCCTTACCAATTAATATATATATCAACACTCATTAAAAATTCATTTGATATATAACATTGGTGTATCAATAATTGATCGGTACAGAACTCATTAAAAGTTTATGATTTGAAGTAGATCGTCAATGTATCAATATTATATATCAACACACATCTAAATACAATTTTAGGTATGACATATATTATTGGTTCATTGGTAGGATATCAACACTCATTCAAAATTCATTTCAAATATAAGACATTAGTGTATCGATAACGATATGTCAATACTTAGTCAAAATGCATTTAAAGTAAATAATTGGTGCATTCATGGTACAATAACACTACAAAGATATAATTTCAAGTATAATATTAGTATATCAATAGTTTATATCAACCTTCATTCACAAAATTCATAAAAAAAATATAACGTTAGTGTTTCAATAATATATTAGATATTGGTATCATACTATCTCAAAAAGTGGCTTGAGAGGAGAATCAAATCTTAAATTTACAACACTGTCTTATGTTTTAAGATAAATCTTAGTTGTAATTTATGATTTTTATATATAGTTAAAAAGAAAAAAAAAACACCACATATTCATGGGCTGTTTAAAAGAAATTTATTAATTATATAAACTTTAGAATTGATTATAATTTATTATTATTTATTTAATATAAAAAAATAAAATTAACATTACATTAACTATTGGTTATCTTTTTAAATTCTCTCCTCCATACCCAACATATTATTTAAGAGATAAAGATGTTAGAAAAAATATAAAAAGTTTTTATGCCTTTATTTCAATAATTTAATTTCTAAAATTTATTAATTTTTATTAATGATGAGATTCCAAAAGACCTTGTAATTTTTACCTTCTACAACTATATAAAGAACTGTCTTCAACCATTTCTTTTAAATATTTGAATTTCTTTTCTATTTAACTTTGCTTTAATTCTTTTTAGTCCCTATGCGTTTTGTTTTGCTTTATAACTTCTATTATGAAATTGATATTAATCTAACTTTCATCTTTGATTTGACTTTACTTGTGTGTTGTAATATATTAGTACTTTGTATTTTTTTTTTTTTTTTTTAAGATGTTAATACTTTGTAATTTAAGAGTAAGATATACATGTGTAAGCCATCAACTGTGAAATCAAACCAAAAAATACTTCGAGTTTTATTATTATTATTATTATACAGCAAGAGTGCTTTGAGTTTTTTTTTTTTTTTTTAACATGGAGGGATTTGAGTTAAGTGTATAAATACACTGTCTTATGATGCATTAGTTTCTTTTAAATAATAACAACAACAATAATAAATATAAAAACTATAATAAATATATGTGTTAGTAAAAAATATATATATTTTAAAATTAATAATAAATTCATGTTGGTTTAGGTTATTTTAGGTGAACCTATGAACCAACTCAATCCATAAATATTTATCAATAGTGTATTACTTTTTTTAGCAAAAAAATACATTTAAAATAATTGTAAAAGTAAAGTTACAATATAATTTTCGCATATGCAACGCACGTCAATGCCTTCTAGTTTATTTAAAATGTAATCACTATAATAAAATTGGAAGTCTATTATATTGAAAAACGGTCACAATTAAAATTCGTCACTTATTTTGTGTCATTATATCTCTAACTATGAGTTTTAGTGACCATTTTGGAAAAAAAAAAAAAAAAAAAAAGAGAGGTTATAATTGGACTCTTATATCTAATTTTGCATAATTCTCTATTTTTATAAAATTTCAGAATATCTACAAGCTCCCAAAATAAGGGATTTGACTAATTTTCATTTTAATGGACAATGTAACCGTATAAAATCTCGAATATTTCATATTATAACTCGATGATAAACAAAACCTTTTAAATATTTTTATTTAAATTATATCCATATTATCATTAAATTTAGGGTTATTATCTACATTTTGAATTTTTGGTGATGGTCATACTCAAACGGGGGGATGCAGTGTACCATTTGATTTTACATCGATGGCAACAAAAAGAAACCTAATGAGAGGAAAAGTGAGGTGTGTAACCTTCAAATGGATGCATTGACTCCAAAAATCATCTTATCGAGGTGTCCTTGTCAATAGGCAAAGGTGGTAGTTTGTAATGGTCCGAGTTTAGGAAGGAAACATGGATGAACTGAAATTATATCTGAATGAGAAGGATCATGAGGACGTGAAATTATCGAAAGTTGTTATCTATACCAACAAGATTACTCAATCATAGGAACTCCGAAATTAAACATGTTTAGGTTGGAGTATTTCTATGTTCAGTAATCTCCTGGGAATTTTCGTAAGATGCATGTGAATGAGGACAAAATATGTCGAGAGGACCTGTATTAGTTTGTGATGATAGAATTTATTCTTAGAAGTATAAGACATGTATAATCATCATCATGAAGCTATTGAATGTAGATGTTACATTAAATTTAACTTTTGCATGCAAAATCATCATTATAAAAAAATTTGTTTTTAATAGGAGTTTGGGATCAACTATAATTCCCCATATTTTAATTTTAAATGTTGAAGGCACAAGCTAGGTCTCATAGGGTCTCCATATATATACATGAACATCCACTTTTATTGACCAGTCAAGAAAAAATCGGTTTTAGCATGTACAAATAAATATTTTAATTTCTACAACTTTTTTTAAAGTAAAACATCAATACATGTTTTTCCATTTACGAAATTCTAATTTTAACATTTATGTAAATATTTGTTGTTAGGAAAAAAAACTTGTTTTTATTATTATTATTATTTTTTAATGAATCTTCTTTCTTATCTTATTAAAAAAAATTGTTTGTTTTCTACTTTAAAATTTTTCATATGACTTTAGGGGGCAATAACGATTTTTAAAATCATCTATAAATCTCAAGTAGCTCAATGCACCTAAAAGTTAATAAAATTATAAAGTTATCTATTTTGGTAATTTAAACAAAATTTATGAACTTCTTTTATATGCATAATATTTCTAAAAATGTTGTTCAAAAAAATGCAGAAGATGAATTGTTGATATGTTTTTTTTAAAAGAAAGGTTGAATTTCAAATTAAGAAAATTAAATTCATTTTTACCTGTTATCTCCCTAATTTTCTCAACTATGTTCTATGTATCTCTTTCTTCTCAAATACTCCTATATCTATAGCCATAACTTTGTTGAAACAAATACCAAAAGATCTTGAGATGATGTTATATAATGAAATTAAATATTTCGTGATCCGGTCTTATACAAACTTTTTTGTATAGAATATCCTCGCTCGCATGTCTAATACATGAATGATCAAGATCAAATCATTTATAGCACTTTACAACAATTATAACACCTACAAAGCGGGTCATATTCGTAGTATCACAAGGATAAGGTACCTAGCCTTATCCATATACTACAGACCATTTAGGTTATCACTTAAACATGATCCACCTGTATGTCTCCACATACATGTTTAAGTTACAACAATAATCTTGGATGTTAGTTTATTGGTTTGTGGTTAATGTAACTAAAATATCACATATTTTATAGACAAAGTGAATAAAATACCATATATTTTATTAATTACATAAGAGTTTGTTCATACAAAGTTTACAAACTATAGGACCCTATAAGATTTAGAGCATTAACCCCAAAAATCTCCCACTTGTCCTAAAACTAGTGGGATGTACAATATAATAAAATACAAAGTACACAAAACAATAAATTAGGGCATAACACGCCCAGTACAAGATCTCCCACTTGCCCTAGTCCAACCGTGGTTTGTCCCATAGACCCATATTCTGCAGGTTATATTCAAACGCTATAGCCGTGAGGGTCTTCTTAAACGGATCAACATCATTGTACTCTGAAGCTATCTTCGTGACAATCACATCTCCTCGATGAACAATCTCTTGGATGAGATGATACTTCTGCTTTATGTGCTTGTCGCGCTTATGACTCCTAGGCTCTCGGGAATTAGCCACAGCACCATTATTATTACAATAAAGTATGATAAGCTTTGACATGTCTAGAACAACTTCCAGATCAGTCAGAAATTTCTTGAGCCAAAAGGCCTCCTTAGCAGCTTCACAAGCTGCTACATACTCAGCCTTCATGGTGGAGTTCGCGATGCACCCCTGCTTGGTGCTTCGCTATACTACTACTCCTCCGTCAAGAGTGAACAATGATCCTGATGTGGATTTTCTAGAATCCCTATCAGTCTGAAAATCAGAGTCCGTGTATCCCGTAAGGATCAAATCCTTATAACCATACTCTGCCTCCATAGTGGAGTCAGAAATGCATCATTGCTTGGTGTTTCTCTAAACTATAGCCTCTTCGTTAAAAGCAAACACTGATCTTGAAGTAGATTTCCTGAAATTTTTATCAACCTAAAAATCATAGTCTATGTATCCTGTAAGGATCAAATCCTTATAACCATACACAAGCATGTAGTTCCTCGTTCACCGTAGATACTTGAAGTTGCTTTGTCTAAGAAACAATATCCTAAGATACCTCAAGAAGTTGAGGAGATAAGATGGATCTCCTATGCATCAGTTATTGGTAGCTTGATGTACGCAATGTTATGTACTAAACCTGACATCTGCTATGCAGTGGGGATAGTCAGTAGATATTAGTCGAATCCAGGATTAGATCACTAGATTGCCATTAAAACCATCCTCGAGTATCTTCGGAGAACGAGGGACAACATGCTCGTGTATGGGTCCAATGATTTGATCCTTATAGGATACATAGACTCTGATTTTTAGACTAATAAAGATTATAGGAAATCTACTTCAAGATTAGTGGCACTTAATGGAGAGGCTGTAGCTTAGATAAGCACCAAGTAATGATGCATTCCTGACTCCACTATGGAGTCAGAGTATGTAGTGGCTTGTGAAGCTGCCAAAAAGCTTGTTTGTCTTAGAAAATTCATGACTGGTCTAGAAGTAGTTCCAAACATGTCAAAGCCCATCATTCTTTATTGTGATAATAATGGTGTTATGACTAATTCCAGGGAACCCAAAAGTTACAAGCGCAGGAAGCACATAGAGCGGAAGTATCACTTAATACGAGATATTGTGCATCGAGAGGACGTGAACATCATACAGATAGCTTCGACACACAATGTTGCTGATCCATTTACAATGGTCCTCGTGGCTAAGGAGTTTATGGGTCACCTGCAAAGTATGGGTCTACGAGAAATGTCACATTTAGTCTAGGGCAAGTGGGAGATTTTGTACTGGGTGCGTATTGTATGCCCAAGTTTCTTGTTTTATGTGTACTTTTGTAATAGTTTGACTTTTATGATGTACACCCCGCTAGCTTTAGGAAAAGTGGGAGATTGTTGGAGTTGATACCCTAAATCTCGTGGGTTCTATAGTTTGTAATTGTAATGTACAAATAATTTAATTATTTAATAACATAAGTAGTCTTTTATTTGACATTTAGTACCATTAACTCACAAAACTAATAAACTAAGCTCCATGGTTGTCTTCTGTAACTTAAACATGTATGTGGAGACATATAGGTGGATCATATTTAAGAGACAACCTAAATGGTCTGTAGTAGATGGATACGGTTGGGTACCCTATCCTGGTGACACTTTGTTATAATTGTTGCAAATTGCTAAAAATGATCTAATCCTGATCATTCATGTGGAGACATGTGAGCGAGAATGTTCTATACAAAGAATATGTACAAGACTGGACCACGAAATGACTAGTCTCACTATATAACACTGTTGACAGAGGAGACTTACATTTCACCAGGATGACCATAAGTGACTTGACTTAAATCTTGAGTGATTTATGAATTCTTACCTATGAAGGCAATCCTTTGACCTGCATGAATGAGAGTGGCCAATATCGTTAACTCAATATGTCTATCATTTTGGGGACTTGTCTGATTGAAAAGTTGGGAACGCAGCTACACAAGAAGGAATTCACTCATTCTCTGTAGTTAGAGAAAGTAGAGAAATTGCTTCCTTAAGGGCTGATTCTGAGGCTTGAACAATGTAGCGCTACACCTCTCCTGGCTCGAGAGGGGTTTGATCATAGTTGGACTATGACTTATTGTTCATTAAAGGGATTAGTGGTATTTAAGGAGTTAGATGTTACAAAAGGGGCAAAATGGTAATTTTGGCCCAGCTATATTTACGAGCAATTTATGAAGGGTTAACGCACCATCGATTTGTTATATCCAATGGACACAAAAATATATCTGTAGCGTGAAGAGTGCAGCTGTCAGCCTTTAGTGGAGTGACCAACAGTGAATGGAAGTTGAGTAATTTAATTAAAGAGTTTAATTAATTGTCCAAATACCATTCGAGCTTCAATTTATAGGTCCATAAAGTCCCTTCGGTAGTTTCAATCCAAATACCCACTGGGATTATTGAGAATCAAATTAATTTTGGGTTAATTTGAATTGTTCAAATTAATTGAGGAAATTAATTATATATGATAGAATTAATATGAATTGATTATATATGATATAATCAATATAATGTATTTGATACGTTATAATATAAAGTTCAATTTGAGAGGAAATAAATATTTGAATATAATTCAAATATTAATTAAATGAATTGGATTCATTTAAAAACCATAAGTTAAATTTAATATGAATTTGATTTATATTAAATAACTATAGGTTTATTGAGAGAATTTCAAACTATAGATTATATTATATGTGATATAATATAAACTATAAGTTACATGTTATATTAAGATATAACATATAGTATAATGTATATTATATGATAGGTTAGTTATCATATAATTTTATTATATTAAATTAACTTCAATAGGTTTGTTTTTTTAAATTTAATTTTTAATTAATTTTAAAAAGGGAAAATAACTTCCCCTTAATTCCCTCACTTCAAAATCCTAGGAGTGGGGTGGTTTTCAATTACTGGTCTTCTACCATAAAACACAAAAGGTCTATGATCTTTCTCCTACGACTTTCCGAATCAATCTCTGAGCAAAAGCTTCCTCTCAAAAACTCTCTATCCCTGCCCTAAGAAATTAATCATAAAGCCCACAATCTCTTATGGATTCTCATCCCAAATGAGAATACAGTGGTTTCCGATTGGTGCTATCTGTTTCTGGGTATTCGTTGTTTTTTATGCAATTCAAAGGAGACGAATTGTGAAGAATTTTGTGACGTTAAGGGTAAGTTTTCTTTAAAGACCCTAATTTCCTCTCTATTCTCTTTTCTTTAAGCATGCTATTTTTGTTGAATGTGTAACGTTTTTCATCTCTGTAATTTTATGTGCCTGTGAAAAATTAATATTGGGATCCAATCTCGGTTACGTATGGTTTTCACAAACCTACATATATATTCAAAAAGCTCAATTCCTTTTCCTTAATAAAACATAAATAAGTTTTTAACCCCAAATCCTACTTGGATTCCAAGTATATTTATATTCTACATCTCTCTCCAAAACCAATTTCACACATTCCCAATGGTTTCATTAACTAACCCAATTTTCCAAATCTTCTCCAATATATCCAAATTTTAAATCTTTAGCATTGAATTATCTTAATCCCAATAATTCAATTATAGCCCAACGTTCGAAATAACATCCAAATAATTTAAGGTGTTTAAATTAAAAATTACTTAAAAATTTGGATTGTCACATAGGAGGTGAAATGGCATTTAAATCAAAATTATAAGACTAAAATATAATGTAAAGAAAACATAATTGTACCTTTTGCGGGATTAGAGCGAGAATTTTAGAAGTTGCATAAACATCAATCTTTTTAGGAACAATATACCACTACAACCACAATACGAAATAGAAGTCTAAAAATTATTATTGTGAATGAATAAAAAGGAAAAGTCAAGATATAAAAGGGAAAAGCAAGAGATTGTCTAACATAACCACTTATAAATATATCATATATTTAAACAAAAAATCAAAATTTAATAATAAAAAGAAATAATCTTATTAAAAAATTAACATTTTTCATAAATAAAAACTAGCCAAATCCAATCTAACCTAATCTTTAGAACATAATTTTAAGTGATTTGTTCACCATTTACATCTGAAAAGAAAAAAAAAATAAACAAGCTCAAATCCACGATAATTCTCAATTCAAACAAATTCTTCTAATTAAAAAAAATAAAAATTTTCCTTTTTAGGCAAACTTCATTCTTCATCATTTACGTCTATAAAGTTTGATCGCTCCTTAGAAGAATTGCAACATCTCCGGCCATCAACATACCATGGAATGAATATGAAAAAACTAAAAGTCAATGAAATTATAAAACTAAGTTAAATGATCACTAACCTTTCAAAAATCCTGATCATTATTCTTGGGATCCAACGACTTTTAATGAAGACATCACGGTGAAACAAACTAATTTTATCACTTTTCATTCATAAAGAGTTATCATTATGTTATAATTAAAATCCTGATCATTGTTCTTGGGATCCAACGACTTTTAATGAAGACATCATGGTGAAACAAACTAATTTTATCACTTTTCATTCATAAAGAGTTATCATTATGTTATAAAGTATTAATTATACTTGAGACGTTTTAAAATGAAGGGGTATGGGATTAAAAAAAAAAAGGGTGTAATGTGAAGATCAAAAAGTGAGGCTTGAAAAAACATCTTACATAAAGAGAAAAAATAAAATTAAGGGAAAAAGGATAAAAAGGATAAAAAGGGTAAAATGGAAATTGTAAAAGAAGTAAAGGCAAAATGGGAATTTCATAGTAGAGATTATTATTATAATCTTACATGTATTTATGCATATATACTTCACATAATTCATCCACATATGATAAGTTTTTAGTCTATGAGGATGGGGATAGCTTGAAAAAAATTAGCAATTATTGTTTTTTATTTTTTATTTATACCCTTTGAATTGTTGGATGTTTTACCTTCCTGTGTTACCTATATTTATTATTGTACCACATTTACCTACATTTATGTATATAAACGTCACCCTATTTTACTTTTAAATGTTAAATGTATAAGTTAGATCTTTTCAAATCTTATATATATCCAAGAACACCCACATTTATTACATATTTATATCGTTTTACCGTATCTAAGCATATATACGACATGCGTGTGTGAGTTTGGAGATAGGTGGAGAAAATATTTTTATTTACTATTTTAGTCATTTTGTTTATGTTTTTATTTATATTTGTTCAAATTTTCTTTATTAGTTATCCTTATGTATAGGGATTGATGACTTGGAAAAAATCAAAATCTTAGAGGGTACTTTTGTCACAAGTTTTCTAACAAATTGCCCTTGATATAGATTTATGCCTTTTGGCAACCAAAGTTTGTTTTAGGCATTTTTAAAACACACCTATTAAGTATGTCTATTTTTATTTTCGATTCAAAAATCAAATGATTAGTAAACAAGGCTAAAAATTGTTACCAAATTGGACCTTACTATTATTTTTAAAAAAAATAGGAAAAAACAATAATTTTTACACTCAACTTGTAAACTAAACTTTCAATTTCATCCAATTATACTTCAAATTTAGATAATATTGTAATATTGACTTTAAACTTTAAAAAGTGTTGCAATTTCAACTCTAATAGTTTTCGCACCAAAAGTCTTTAAAAAAAGAAAAAATCTTTCTTATTCATTCACTGAATTGAAAAGCATATGTGTGAATTATGATACAAATTTGATAAAATTTTAGAGAAAACGAATGTTAGATTATGTTTTATGAAGACTTTTACATCATCTATTAGAATTAGTGGGTGAATTAGTGTTGAACCGAAGATAAAACTGACATTTATTTAAATTCAGAGTCTAATTTTGAGAGTCAAATTTGATTGAAGTCATGAAAATGATACCAAATCCCATCGATCAATGAAAATGAACTCGAACTCCAATACTAATTCCTTGGCTGCTCATTTAAACTAATAACCAAAACCCATAAATGGAGGATAAGGGTGCAACACTACTAAAAACCTACTTCAAAGACAACGTAGTTTCTAATTAATTTATCAAACATCACAATATAAAACCATACCAGCATTCATTACACTCTACAAGAAAACATTTGCCTCAAATCCTAGCAATAAACTAAAGAAGACTTCTTTTTTTTTTTCTTCTTTGGGAAAGGAAGAAATCGGATAACGATACAAATTACAAAACTTGCATGGATAATCAGTGTGCGTGAGCCCGTGGAACGTGTGATCGCTCTATGTAAATTTAACCATCACTTGTCCACGTGAAGGCTAGAAGAACAATAACAAGTGCAGCAAATATCGTTGCACAAGCGAAGAACCACAACACTCCGCTCTGGCCTCGATTGCCTTCAATGTTGCTCTCTTGACTAGTTAACTCTATTTCTTTTAGAAGTTCTCTCACCTTATCAATATCCGCATCTTTTGCAGCTTGCACTAATTTATTTTGAATCTTCTCCAACTTCGCTAGCCTTTGACGTTTCACGACATCTTTAGCTGACCAAATGAAGCCAGTCATTTTCCATAAAAGGATGCCAACATATATTGCAACAACACAATCAACAGAGTAATGGTGGCGTTCTCGTATTTCACGCTGAGCACTGTGTATTACAAAAAACCATACAACAGCCGAGCTAAGACCTCCATAAGCCTCCTGTTTCAGTATTTCATGTATTAAGAGACTTAAGTATAATTATAGCCAAAAGCAAAACATTATATCACATCAAGCACGCTGCACAATAGAGTATATACCGTCCAGGCCATGGCAGTGAGGACGGCAACAAGCATGTGGCCACTGTATACAAGGTCATTGCAGCCACCCCCAGCCTTCTTAAGCAAATTGTACCAGGAAGATCCTTCAGAGGGTGTTGGTCGAAGAAAATCTAGTAGGAAACTCATTTTACCCCAATCAGGTCTGTAGTCACCAAGAATCTGTCCAGGATCAGCTGGGAAAATAACAATTTTACATGTTAACAACTCAGAAAAGTGGAAGCACAATGCATAAAATAGAGAAATTTCCAGTCATTATGTACGAACAATCTTCTACAAAGCTAGACGTATAAGGAATTTAAAAGGTTGCTCAATAACAAATTATCTTATCTTAACATTTGGTTCTACACTCCTAAAACTATAAAAGTGCTATCTAGCCAAGTATTTGAGCTAAAAACAGCCCACCAACTTCCTAAGTTTGTGTTAAATAACTCAACTTCAATAGCGAACACTATTGAAATTTGCACATTTATTGACGAACTCTATCTTATAACTCTGCATCTCCAAACACAAATTTCCTAACTTCAAATATTAACTCCAGACTTCATAACTCAATGTCCGAAACACCCATCAAGTCTTCTCTTACAAAGCAATTTGAGTGCTTTTAACTCTTTTCAAATGCAAGATTAAATTACTCAGTTTCAAATACGATGGTTTCAGTGGAAAGCATTTATGGTCAGGATAAGAGTTTGGAAGTGTGCATGAAAAAAATGGGAAGATTTAAGTCACTTACCAAAAGCTATGTCCCGATTTATCAACTGGCGAATTGTATCAGCATCTTCAGCATAAGGAACATAGTACTTCTGTGCCCACCGATGAGGGTATGCTGGGACTCTGAATCGAGAATAAGCACACCATGGCCTTGCAGATGGTAGAATTGTAGAGACAAAAGTTATGGCCCTGAGAAGTCGGCCGATTGCCATGGTGAACATATACCTTGCACCAAGTCCAAGTCCAGGAGCTTTTACTGAGTCAAACAGCACAGAGAATGCTAACATAATGAACAACATCAGGAAGTGGTGCAATCCAATAATCCGAGCTCTCAATATCTCCACGACAGCATGAGGAAGTTTCTCGTTCGATGCCAAGAGTAACCATTGGCCAGTATCAGGAAGAGGAGATGCGTCACTGTCAAATGTCAAGAAAGCCACGATCTTAGAATTTTAACTGAAAATAAAACCAACAGGGAAATGAAACCAGATATATTGCTTATGAGTAAAGGAGTTTCACAAATTTTAAGTTATTAGTATAATGAAAGAAAGTAACCATCATGGTTAGCCTAGTGGTAAATAAGGGAACATTCTCTTGATAGAGGGCTGAGAGGTCATGGGTTTAATCCATGATGCCCACCTACCTAGGATTTAATATCCTAGTGGCGTACTCATACAAGAACTATAATTCTGTTCTCGAAGAGCCTTACTATCATTCATCAGTTCTAGAAGAGCCATTTCACAACCAAAAATAGATTTTCTGAAACTTATATTCCCAGTTGTATGCTATATTGGAAGTCTGTATACCATAACATAATCTACTAGTACGAAGTAAATTACTGAATTGCCGCAGAAGAAAACAGAAGTGGGAATTAACAAGACTAAACGCATACAATTTTTTTTGTTTCATAGATTGAAATTATTCTATTATGCTTGTTAAAAATCCTATAGACTTTCCAGTTGTTTGCAAGATTCAATACTCAAAAACAACAAGCAAGGACTTTGTAGACTTCTTTAAACATAATGACTGCATCAACTATCATCAGATGTTGTTTAATTCCAGTGACTAGTAATAACGACATTGACGTTTATCCACACTCACTGCATCTCATTAATTTCATCAGATTGAGGCTATATATTCTGAATAAACATAGGAATTAGATCCACAATTTCAATTCATTTAAAAAAATAAAAAGGGAAAAAAACATATTTAAGAAATGAAAATAAGAAAACTAATTGACTGATGCTATGCAATTTCTAAACTGGGTTATGTCAGTGAATTAAGGAAATGTCGATCTATGGGGAACCAAAAATGAATTTATTAGCCGGATCCCTTTCCATTGGTGATAGACAAAATCTAAAGAGCTTTAACACTATAACGGATCTAAACTCATGAATCCTTCACAAAGAACGAGGTATGCCATTAATGTCTCATAATGAGACAAACAATCAAGATGGATATAAATGCCTTTTCGTTCTTTAAACTTCTAAAACAAATCATTTTTTCAGTCAACGCCTTCGTGAAGTTCAAATCTGGAAACTCAAGCTTAACCACATGCCAAAAATAACAGATCCATCATTAATCTCCCGATTCACACAAAAAGAAAATGAAAGAATTTCCAAAACCGGCGAGTTAACTAAAGCAGATCCACAGAATCGTACCTAAACTTGACCACCTAAAACAATTAGAAATCAGCTCAAAAATCAGAAATCAATCCTCTCCCTCCAAGTCCAAATCAAACTGAACATTCAAGAAATCCACTTCAATTTTTAGTCTACTAACACAGGAATCACAAAAGAGACAAATCCAAATCCTAACTTTACCTGTGCCAGTCGAGACCGAGGACGGCAGTGACGAATCGAACGGAGAGGGCTTCGAAGAGCAGAGCCGCGAGCATAAAGAGCATGGAGGAGAGAAATGGAATGGCGGAACGGAACTCGGAGGACCAGTGTTTGTAGAAAGGAACACGAACGACGGCGGCAAGGGCAAGGAGGGACCAGAGGGCTGGCTGAAGACGGGAATGCCATGCTGGCGAGAGGTGGCTGAGGTAGTCAATGGAGACATATGATATGGCGATGAGGCCAAGCCCACCGATCTTGAAGGCCGGCCACCGCATTTGGTGGTGGCGGTGGCGGTGGCGGACAAAGATGCGTAGATTAGTATTAGCTTGTTAGAGAGTAAATAGTTAGTTGAGGTGGAAGGAGGTTGAGATTACCAACAATATCTCTCAACGAACCTATGTTTATTTATTACCAACATTTCTTTTCGTGTATTTACTCCTTACAATGGATTAAAATATTATAACAACTTCGATACTGATAATCTCTAATATCTCTTATCACACAATATTTTTAAATATAAGAAAATGAATAACTTATTTATAATAAAATATCACTATTTATTAATAATAGATAATAATAAATAGTGACTTTGTGCTATTTTAAAAAATAGAGGTTAAAAAACACTTTTGATTCCTAAATTATCATGAAAGTAATAGTTTAGCCTCTCGATTTTGATTTGTAACTATTTAGTCCCTATACTTTCAATTTTGTAACAATTTAGTTATTGAACTTTACTACGTCACAATTTAGTCTTTACACTTTCAAATTTGTAACAATTTAGTCTCTACTGTAGAAATTAGAGTTAAGATTTAATAAGATTTCTTGCACAAATAAACAGATAAACTAATTAAAGACTCAATATTTTTATAAAATACAAAGTCTACATCATAAAATAATAAAATAATAAAAAATGATATCTAATTTTGATAAATTTGTTTGTATTAGTTGTTATGAATTTAAAAGTACAAGGACTAAATTGTTACATAGTAAAGTTCAAGGACTAAATTGTTACTTTCATGAAAATTTAGGAACCAAAAGTGTTTTTAATCTTAAGAATATTTTTTGCAGTTTCACCATTTAAAGCAAGTACCCGAATATTATTAATACTAGCATCGATATTTATAACTTAATTTGGAAGTAAAAACAAGGATAATTGCAATGAGTAACACTTTTAGGGTTAATAATTAAGTGCATAGCAATATTTTTAAGAATTGCAAATATAGCAAAAACAACCAGTGATAGACTATATTGCTCATAGACTCCTATAATTGATATGGTTTATCATTGATAGACTCCTCTTAGCGATATAGTCTATCACTGATATAGTCTGAGATCTAGACATAAATTTTGTTATATTTCCAAATTCTTTTGCATTGTCCTATATTTTCTAATACTTTAGTTAGGTTGCTATATTTGTAATTGTCTTTAAAAATAATTTAATTGTTAATCTAAAAAAATTTTATAAATTTTTTCTCACAAAAATATCTACTGATATGGATATTTTATCGGTATATATGTGTAAATTAAACTTTCAATATCGATATCAACATTCATATTTTAATTCTCACTTACTAGTAACAACATGTTACATTTTATGATTTTGTTATACACTTTTGTCCCTTGAATTCTAAAGTCTTGGTGAATTTGACCTTTTGATTTTTTGTCAATATATAGGTTGTTTGAATAAGTTACTTTAAAATTTGACTTCTTGATTATATTAATATATTATTTTTATCCTTTTGATATATTTTTTTTTACTTCTTGATTATGTTAATATATTATTTATTTAGTTGCAACATATGAGGATGAAATTCAAACTTTTCATATTTGAAGATATATCTACTAATCAATTGAACAATTGATATTAATAAATCATGTTTTGACATGAAAAATAAGTGGTACAAGCCATAAATTTCATTTCAAATGTGTTTGGGTTCACCTACATCTTAAATTGTTTTTTTGTTTAGCCTATTCTATTTTATTTGGGTTATGTTTAGTAATAAGTTCTTTTTTAGAGATTGTATCTGATAAAACTTTTAATTTTGTGTTTAATAAGGCTATTTTTTTCAAAACAAAATGTTAAATACGACAATTAGTTAAAAAGGCAAAAATAAATAAATAAATAAATAATTTAGAAATCTATGCAACTCAAAGTATTAGTAAAGATAGCACAATGAAAAAGAATTTACAAATATAGCAAAATTTAGATCCAACACTTAGAGTCTATCAATGATAGATTATATCGCTAATAAGAGTCTATCGGTGATAAACCATATCGCTAAATAGGAGTCAATCATCGATAAAGTGTATCACTAATTGATTTTGCTATATTTACAATTCTTAAAAATGTTGTTATACACTTAATTACTAACCCTAAGAGGGCGTTTGGTGTGCAAGTTCAGAATCGAAAGTCTGAGAATCAAATGTCTAGGGACTTATTTAAGGGAGTTTCGAAATTTGGAAATCTCAAGTATCTGTGTTTGGAGTGTAAGATCTTGAAGTTTGGGTTGTTGAAATCTATGTTCGGTGGTAGATTATTAATTTCTAGATTCGAATAATTTATTTTTTAATATTTTTTTTCTAAACTATATATTTTTATGATCTAATTAAATGTAACACTTAATTTATTCAATTGAAAATTAAATTTATATTTCTACGTTTTTGTACCCATAATTTAACTCATTTACTCTATTAATTTTCATGAAAATAATGTATGATTGACAAATTTAACTTTTGATAACAAGGTAACAAAGTTTGAATTTTAGTTTAATAATATTAACAAACTTACAACAAATCTAATTTTGCTATAAATTCCCAATTTTATCTATATTTTTAGAGCAATGAAATGATTTTTACCATGATTTTTGAATTTTATAACAGTCTTAATCCATCTGTTAATATGTCTATTAATTACTTATGAAAAGTTGACATGACACCTAACTTTCAAAAAAAAAAAATCTAATTTTTAATTATCAAATAAAAAACATTTTTATTTGACTCCTTTTTTCTCTTACTCACTCCTTTCTTCATCTAATTCTACCGCTTCTTACTTCAACATCTATAACAACTTGAAGGGATTGGAATTTCCATAGCAAAAGCCTACGAATGTCGGATGTCTCGAATTTCGTTTTACGATCTTAAAAAAACAGAGGGGACAGAAACAAGATAAGCATACATAAATCTAAGCATACTTTTCTATTGTAAATTACAGAGAGAAAAGGAAAATGGTACACTAACCCTTGAAGAACCGTTCTTCTCGATTTTCCTTTTGATGAATGATCACGAATAGTGAGATCTACTCCCTCTAACACAGATCTTCTTTCGAATGCAGCAACTACAACACCGATAGCAATGAGATACCACCATAATGATTACTTTGTTATTCTTAAGGTGAGAATCAAGGAGAGTGTGTGCGCTTCCTTGATTAACTTTGGTGAAAGGGAAAGAGAGTTTTTCTTGAGAGAGTGTTAGCAGTAAGGAGATGAAGTTTTTGCAGAATTTTTCATGTAATGAGTCTATCCTCCTCACTACTCTACACACATATGAGAGATAACTCCCACAATGTGGAAAAAGAACTCCCTGGGAGTTATTAATTTGGATTTCAAAAATTTTAATTTAATTTAATTATATTACATTAATATAATTAGATGCAATCATATATTATATGATACATTATATTAATTGTATCTCATACAATTAATTCTCTTTAATTAATTTAAACAATTCAAATTAATCTAAAGTTAATTTGATTCTCATTAATCCTTATTAAGCTAACAATGGGACCTTATAGACCTACAAATTGAAGCTTCAATGGTACGAGATTAATTAATTAAACTCTTTAATTAAGTTAATTTTTCCATTCATTAATTGCCCGCCACTCCACTAAAGACCGACAGTTGTACTCTTTGCACTATAGATATATTTCTATGTCCATTACATATAACCAATCAATAGAGCATTAACCCTTCACAAATTGCTCGTAAATACAACTGGGTCAAAATTACTGTTTTACCCCTATAGTTACATTTAACTCCTTAAGTACTACTGATCCCTCTAATGAACAATTAGTCATAGTCCAACTATAACTGAACCCTCATGGGCCAGGAGAGGGTGAGGCATCTCATTGTTCAAGACCTGGAATCAACCCGTAAGGGGAGCAATTTATCTACTTATCCTAACAATCGAAATGAGAGAATTCCTTAGTGTAGTTGTATTCCTAGCTCCCTAATCGAATGAATCCCCAAAATGGTAGGCATATTGAGTCGGCGAATATAACTACTTTCACTATACAGATCAAAGAATCACCCTCATAAGTAGGAGTTCACAACTCACCCAGTCTTAAGGTCAAGTCACATATGGTCATCTTGATCAAATATAAGTCTCTTCTAGTAACAACATTATAAAGAGAAACTAATCATTTTGTGGTCCGGTCTTATACAAACTCTTGGTATAGATACCACTGCTCACATGTGTCCACATGAATGATCAGGATCAAATAATTTGTAACACTTTACAACAATTATAACAATTCGGGCTATCCGTAGCGTCACTAAGATAAGGTAACCAACCTTATCCATTTACTACAAATTGTTCAATTTATTACAGAAACATGATCCATCTGTATGTTATCACATACATGTTTGAGCTACATCGAATAACCTTGGATCTTAGTTCATTGGTTTTGGGTTAATGTAACTAAATGTCAAATAAAATAACACTAATTTGGAAATAAATAATCTATTTATACGAATAAAGTTTACAAACTACAAGACTACAAGATTTAGGGTATCAACCCCAATATAATTGTCGCCACTGAAGACCATCTCCTTCCTTTCTATACAGTTTACTTTTCTTCTTTATTCTCCTTCCCCTTTCCTTCACTCTTTTCCCTTCTCTTTTCTCTCATTCTTTCATGCAATTCAAATAAAAGCAATTGTTAATTGTCAACCATCGACGATAGAACTGACTAGGGTAGTCAGCTCACAACAGTCGCAACGGTTGGTCGTCGACGATGATCACAATGGTCGGCTGGCAATGATCATGATGGTTGACTGGCGACAGTAAAAAAAATGACTATGACGGTCAACGAAAAATAGTACCCGATGAGGATCACGATGGTAGACCGATAATGACACGGTAGACGGTTGCCAATGGCGATCATGATGGACGGTTACGAACAACGATCTCTACACACTACCTTTGTATCTCTTTAGTTTGAAGTCTTTTTTTGCTCTTATTTTAATAGGTGTGACTGCCCGAGTCGAGGTTCACAAGGCGGGTGGTCAATCGACAACATTTGTCGAAAAGGATCACAATTGTCGATCGATGACGATCACCTTAGACATTCATTGACGACGATCATGACGATTGCCTGAGATGACATTCAAGAGGGTTGGCTAGTGATGATCATCAACAGTCACTAACGTCTAAGTATAAGAGGTAAAAAAAAATAAAGGGAAACGTTTTCCATTCCTAAGCATTCATTAAAAATCTCCCTTCCAAATCCATGAGTTTGGTTTATTATTCTCGAGGGTTTTATTCTACATGCCTAAACAAGCCAACCCCCCTCCCAAGCCAACCTCCCTCCCCCCACATTTCAAAATAGTCGTGAACTAATGATTTGGTTGCTCAATTTAAGCTCAATTAACTCAAATATAATCCTTATTCATTTGATGCTTTAAATAGCTTCGAATTACTCAATGTTTATAGATTAAACAATAATGGAAGTGATATTAATAAAACTATTAGATCGGTATGATAACCATAAAAAGGGTGAATATTGTTTAATTGATTTTTTCCTATGTTAAATTAAGTTAATTAGACATTTTATAAGACAGATTAATAATAAGAAAAAGACTCTAATTAATGCTAAAAACAAGAATGATAAAAAGTATGAAATAATAAAGTCAATGACTCAATTAGTAAAAAAAAAATAATCTAGAGCATCCAACTAAAATTAATTACAAAATTAACTATGAAAGAGTTAGAAAAGAAAACAACAAAATATTTATAATGTTTCAGTCAAATTCGACCTACTCTTTCACCAAGATCCTTTTCGGAATTTAAATAAAGAAATTCTGTCAACTTTTTCCATAAATTAGAGTCTAACCACAACCTTGCTTCACTAGTTCAAGAGCAAACTCGATCCATTCCACGGGTTGGATCAAACTGTTACAATATTTGCAAGTTTTAAAAATACACAACAAACTCTCTAAAAAGAATGGAGATACAGATTTGAGCTAACACAATTTAATTCTCACAGTACAATAAAATAATCACCTTTATAATAAAATGAAAAGATGGAGTTTGAAAAGTGAAGGAAGAGAGGTAAAAATCGGATTTTAATTTTTACCATTAGATGAAAAGAAAAGGCAAGGGTGAAGATTAAAAATAAAAAGAAAACAATATTGTTATTATTATTATTATTTTAAAAAGAAGACCCAATGGTTATATTTTGCAATCCGACTTTTTTTTTTCCTTTAATGATTGTTGAACGGTTTTTAATTTTTTTTCAATAACTGTTTTTTCTTTTTGCAAATTGTTTTTTTTTTGTTTTTTTTGACAAATTCGTAAAGTCCTTCGTGTCACTCTTTATTCAGACTTCCCCATGTCGCCTAGAGGTGAGTAAGAATGGCCAAAAAATCGAACTAAACAATCGAAATCAGTTGATCGAAGGTTGGAGGTCGATTTTTCAAAAAGAAAAAAAAAGGATTGGATCGATTTTGTCAAAATACAGCTAAAAATCAACCATCTCCAATGGACGTATAAATTGAAACTGACGGTTGCCAACCAAATATTAATATTATATCATTTTTGTTTTATATATTATATACTATAAATATAAATATTATATATTTTGATTATAAAATATCTTCTTTTTTTATCCCAACTTCCAAAGCTAATTATTAGTTTACATTATCTCTTCTCCCTTCTTTCAACTTTCAAGAATCACCATTTTCTTTCCCTTTTCTCTCCTTTTCCCCTCTCTCTCATGCAACTTTCTTTTTGTTTTAGAAGTTATCGTTCATAGTGTTATATCATTTTCTATCAATAATAGACCTAATAGGAAATACATCAGTATTAGACAACGATAGTATTCTATCATTGTCTATTAATATTAGATACGGATAGATGTCTATCAATATCTATTACTGATAGATATTGATAAAGAGCTTTTATAACTATCTACCAATGATAGACACTCAAACACAAGCACGCACACGCATACGTACACAAAAATGCACATACGCATATGCACACGCACATGCACACGCACATAGGTCACGTATGCATGGACGCATGCAAGCATGCACAAATAGGTTTGCATCTTTTTTCGTTGAATTCTTACCTAAATTTTAACCCAAAAAAAAAAGTTTTTAAAACACTACTTTTTAAAATTTGAAAATTTTTAAAAACTACGATCAAAATGAGCTAAAAAAAACCTCAAATAAGCCCAATAAAACTAAATCCGAGCCAAACATCTCTGAAGAAAAATAGAGAAATATCACAAGTTCCTCGAAAACAAGTTACCATCGTGGCACTCGGTTGGTGCTACCCTCGACGTTAAAACTTGAGATGTTAAGAAAAATTGGCCAGCCGTAGCGTATAGCATAGCACAGTTGCCACACGGCAATAGAAAAAGTTCAATTCTTATAAATTCTATCACCTAGGATTTTTTATGCCAAATTAATTCCACACACCACAAAATTGAGAGCCTTAGAGAGAGTTTTTAGTCTAGAAAAAGTGAAGAAATATTAAAAGTTCGTTTGGAGGCCGTTCGAGATACCAAGGTGCGAATCAAAGCTAGATCGTCAAGCTTTGATGGCGGAGCTTGCTTCGAGGGTAGTATTTCTTCATTTCCTTTATTTTTCTTTACTGCTTATGATGATTGCAAAGTTTAAGAATGTGTTTGTAGCATCAATGAGAGGCTAAACACTTTAGTTCTAGGGTGTTGATGAACGTTTTTATGGATTTATGTTAATGCATCCATATTTTCTATGGATGTGTGTAATTAATAGTTTTTTTAGTATTATTGTGCTTATTACATCCATTGTTTGTAGATGTATGTTAGGTTGAACATTCAGTTAGAAAGATTGCATGTTTAACCGGACCTATAATATTGGATTGTTAGATAATCTATCATGTAAATAGTTAGATTGCTAATGAAAGTTGATTATGACTAACTTTCATGTCATGCTTCTTAAATTGGGTTCAATAAATTAGTACTTGCAATTAGGTTTGCATGAGAAAAATAATGTTATTGGAAGATTAGACTTAAACACATATTTAGGATAAGAATCAACAGAAATACTTTGCATGACCAAATGAAGTAATTAAGAAAATCGACACCCTTGAATATCTTTATCTCTTGAATTTCACCATTGTTTTTTACTTTTGTTTTATTTAAACTAAAAAACATTATCACAAGACCATTTCTTAGCTAGGTATAATTCAACTATTTGATCTCTAGAGGATGATACTCAGCCTCTTGACCATTTTACTAAAACTTGACCTGTGCACTTACAATAACACCAAGTTTTGGCTTATCGAGTTTTTGGCGCCGTTGGTAGTGCCACGCGCAAGTGAACATGGTCAAATTATAGTAAATTAAAACGGCCCAAGAGGCCTAGTATCGTTCTTAGGGATCAAATGAACAATTAATACTTATCTATTCAGAACTGTATCGATTTTAAATAAGGAACTGAAAAATGGATTTGACTGATTTTTAATTGCAAGAAAACTGAATGACTAGAAAAACTGAGTGTGAATTTCATATTGTTAGCTCCAAAAAGAACTAAGTTTATGGCCTTAACTTTCCTATATTTGGATAATTCTTGTATTTTATTTGTCTTATTTTGTAGGAAAATTAACCCAATGAAGCAAGTACATTACAAGGATGAAGAATCAAGCAAAAAGAAAGGAAAAACCGGGAGTCAAACGTATAAAATCAAGCTAAGATGAAAAAGGACAATTTTGCCTTGTTCCAACATTGCAACGCTCGTCATAAGTCTAAGTCCAATGCTCATTCGATGCTGTAAGGCAATANTCCAATGCTCATTCGATGCTGTAAGGCAATAGCATCAGTTACAGGGCAGCGTTGCAATGTTGTCCCAAGCGTCACGACGCTCCGAAGTTGGATCATCACCGTCATTGCAACGTCGTTTGACGCTTGAACTCTAACATAAGGGACAGAACACTTAGTATTGCAACACTCCTTCAGAGCATTGCGACGCTATGACAATTGACAGAAATTTAATGTCGTGCGCGACACAACCGAGCATTAGAGGTGATGTTGCCAATTTGCGTTGCAGCGTTGTGACGCTGCGTGAAACCTATAAATAAGACGCTCGGGATTAGTCCAGTTTTGGGAGCCATTGAAGTCAAATTACTGAGTAATTGTCGCCATAATCAACCTCGATTCTTTTTTTTATCATTGTAATTCTGATATGCCTTTTAGAGGATAGGTAATTTTCTTGGGATAGTTTGTATATCTTGATTCTTGAAGGTTACTAGTTTAATTTATTCAATTGTTGTGAACCCTTTGGGTCGATTCATTTTAATATTAATAGAGTTTCAATAGATTTTTCTAAAAAGTTAATTTGTTGAAATTCTTGTTTGTAAAATCATTCTAGTCTATGCATTATTGATTGATTAAGTTGCATGTATTAGGATCACATATTTAGAGTCTATAATTTTTTTGGCCAAATTCATGTATGCCCTAGTATAATCTTTTCCAAATAAATCATGCTAATTAGGCTATTAGAATTTCTAATAGGTTGAGGGGTTCACATAATTCGAAAAATTAACTAGTGCCTAATGATAGAAAATAAAAAAAACATACAAATTAATCTCAAGATTTTTCTCTCAATTTGATTCAACCCTTTTCTATGCTAACTCTTGCTTTTCTCTATTTGTTTGTCAATTTACTTTATTAAAAAGAAACAAAAAAAAAAAAAAAAAAAAACAAAACAAAACAAAACCATCAAAACCCCTTTTTAAGTGGAATTCATAAATTGTCCTAAGTTGATTCAACAGTCTCTCTGTGGATTCGACTTCGATCTTACTGCTTTACTGCTTTTGTGGTAAAATAAATTACCCTTGCTCGGACCAGGGGCGGTGATGACAACGCCAGTCCCGGATTCCAACCACATATTAAAAGAGTGTTTTAGAGTATTGATTTCATCACATACTTCATTAGATAATGCTTAGATTAATCATGGAATTATACATAAAAATTTACCTAAGTCTCGAAACTAAAGTCCAGATTATTATCTTTCGAGAACAATCCCTTTTCATGCAATCCTAATTGATAACTAACATCATGATACCAAATTAAGATTCATGGCATTAGATATTTTCATCAACAACTTTTACTATTCTCCTAGCTATGTACATGAAAGGTTAATAGCAATCCAAAGTTATAGATTTGATAACTTATCAAATTGAATATTTAATCTAGCATTCATTGATGGTCACCCAATAGAAATTAATGACAATAACATTACTAGGTATAAAGTTCTACAATTCCATGAAATCACTAAGTATTAAACAAAATTCATAGGTAAATCTATCAATACCCTAAAACAAGAGAGTCTAGCCACTTATGGTTCTCAATCACATATTTGCATACAATTGACAACATAAAAGTATAGGGAAATAAAAAACCAGAGAAGATAACTATCATAATGCTTCTTTTTTTTATGGAAATCGTCAATCTCCTCTTGATCAGCACGTTGAGAATTTGAATGGTCTTCATAATAATTCTTCATTCTCTAACTCTTCTAGGGTAAGAACTCACTCTTTTAGGTCTGAAATTAGATTAGGATTTCGTGTCTTGAGTGTTGAGGGACGTCCAAATATATAGAAGTAGAAATTTGGGGCATAAAATCTTTCCAAAATTTGAAGAATTTTTAATTAA
Organism: Benincasa hispida; assembly: GCF_009727055.1. Classification (NCBI taxonomy): domain Eukaryota; kingdom Viridiplantae; phylum Streptophyta; class Magnoliopsida; order Cucurbitales; family Cucurbitaceae; genus Benincasa; species Benincasa hispida. Next base: position 60,297,890 of record NC_052352.1, on the reverse strand, counting down.
GGAAAGGCAGTGTTGTAACGCTCAGCTGCGAAATTGAAACGTTGGTCAGATGTTGCCATAACATAAGGCTATGCTGATCGTAACATTGCAAAACTACGTTTTAACTGCAACTACTGTCTTCAAGCGTAAAGGGTTGAAGGTAGTAATGCTCCCTGCTACGCTACTTTGGATGTGTGCGAACCTCTTCTGTCAAATTTCATAGCAATGCAACACTAATCTATGAAGTTGCGACACTCAATTAAGAGCAGCTATTGTCTTCTATCGTAAAGGGGCAGCGTCGTAATACTATGTTTTACGTTGCCCTACCCTTTGATTTTTAGACATTTTCATCCCTTCTCTTCACTCTCTTTTATCTATTGCTCGATTTTGACTTCTTTAAGCATAATTTGGTCCTTTTAGCTCATTTTAAGTTCAGATTCCTTTTTAGTCTCAAACTTCGATCAAATTGACGCTGTTGCCAGGGAGACTTGGCAATCAGCCTAGGAAAATTTTTTAATTCCTTTTATTAAAAAAAAAAAAAAAAAAAGGAATGTATGTTGCTTCCTTTTGGTTTATGACCCAATCCTCTGGGAGTGCAGGTTTCGTTTTTCTTGCAGATATTGACCAGGAGGAGAGGAGAATTCGAAGGAGGCGCGGAGAAGAAATCCCAGGAGAAGGAAATCCAAAAGTTGCTGACAACACAACAATAGGAGAAGAAATTCATGAGAAAACCCTAAGGGAGCTGGCAGAGCCTGACATGGACCAGCAACCCCTGTGCATCGTATTTCCACCTACCACGGTGCCATTCAAACTCAAACCCAGGCTGGTCAATCTATTGCCAAGCTTCAGAGGGCATGCAGGGGAGAACCCCCACAAACACATCAAAGACTTCCATATTGTTTGTGTAAGTATGAGACCCCATGGAGTCACAGAAGAGAAACTAAACCTTAGGGTGTTTCCTTTTTTACTACAGAACGACGCCAAGGATTTGTTGTACTACTTGGCTCTAGGGTGAATCATCACTTGGAATGAGCTTAAAAAGAAATTTCTTAAAAAAAAAATCAGCTTCTAGAGCCCATTCTATAAGGAATGATTTTTATGGTATAAAACAATTTGTGGGTGAGTCTTTGTCTGAATATTGGAAACGTTATAAACACTTATGTGCTAGTTTTTCCTAGAGAGTTGAGTCCAAGAACTAGCTTCCTATAGAAAAGTACAAACATGATTAGCGGCGCCTAAATCTAATATCCAAGTTAAGTGAGAATTTTCCACTAAGCATGTTTCAATTACAAGTAAATCTGATTTACCTTATTTTTCCTTTTCGGCTCTCTTTTCAACCAAATATTTCGAGCAGTTGCATTTCCAATGCCCTTCTTCTCCACAATGAAAACGTTTTCTTTTAGAAGCCTTGGTTTTTTTTAGCAGCAGGTTTCTTCTTCCATTTTCCCTTTTTTTTTCATTTGGATACTTTTATCTTTAGAAAAGGAAGGGGTTGACTTCTTTTTGTCTGAAGGCTTCATTCTCAAAGATGATTCCTTAAAAAAAATTGTGTGAAACAACTTTTGCTTCACTTTCTTTTAATTTCATCATCGATTGATAAGTCTGGAGTTCGTTCAATAGAGTAGTCAGGTTGTAATTAATCTTATTTATTACAACATTAGCTCAGAAGGTCAAGAAGCTCTTCGGAAAAGACTCCAAGATCATACTAACTTGACTAGTCTCATCTATGATAGCATTGTGAGCTTCTACAATATTAAAATGGACCATCATGTCCAGGAATGCTCCCTAACATTGGTCCCATCTTTCATGAGTGAGTTATAAACATATTTTCTAGCCTCATGTCATAATGAAGACGACGGTTGCCCAAACATCTCTTGCAATGATGCCATGATTTCACGAACAGTGAGCATGGCTTCATATTTCTTATTGAGCATATAAGATATGCTCGCCAAGATGTAGGCTCTCACCTTCTCATTAGCCCTTACCCATCTATCATAAACTTCCTGAACATTTCGGTTAGTATTTAAACTGAAAAGAGGAGGACATTCCTTCGTTAAACAAACCTCAGGTCATCAACCATTAGAATTGTGTTTATGTTCGATTTTTAGTTAGAGTAACCTTCTCCATTGGATTTATCAGAAGCAAGAAGTTGAATAATCGAGTTCGACATTGCTGAAAAATAAATAAATTCTATTAAACTTATGTATTTAAATCCAATTTTAGCAAACGTAATAAAGTACCCACATTTCTTTATTTATTTTCAATGATACTTTAGTGAGTTAGAATAGATGCTACCGAGGGGCAGTCAAATACTATTTCACTAAACCAAGACAATCTTGACCAAATACTATATCTAGAATAATTCTTATTCCTATAGTAGTTTGGTTACCATTTTCGGTCAAACAATAACATTTAGTAACTCTTGTAAGTGTGATCCACCATTTTTAGATCTTATAGAACAGTTTGAACATTCCCCCAAATTGGAAGACGATGTTCAAGACGAAACTACAAAACCCTATTCATTTATGAAGCTTGGGTTGTTCTGAATCCTATGTTACAACCCTCCAAAGGGATCATTGTAGTTAACGACTACCTAGTGCCGTGTAAAAATGACAGCAGACGTAACATAAGAATCTCACGGTTCAAATTAATGGAGGAGACTGTAGGATATGTTGACACGTTTCCTTCACCGACTTACTATGAATTACTTCCCCCATTCACCTTGTTATCAACCCATGCAAACACTTTTCGAATGGAGTAGTCACAGTAAAAGCAACACGAAGCCGAGCATGGATCTGACAGTGTGAACTCTTGGGAACGTGAGAGCTAAAAACGATATATCGTATATATTATTAATCTCTCACTGAAGTGTTCTAAATATTTGGGTATTCTTTTACTTAGGTATATTCCGACTAATTTTAAACAATCTAAGTCTATATAATTTATCCAAGTATACCGTTTATATTTGGAACTAAACCTACGATATCTAAGTGTTAAACCAATTTTAAACCTCACACCGCTCATGAAAGCTCATAAAACCGATTAATAATGCTCAACATTTCAGTCATAATCCCAGGTGGAAGGTGTTTGTTGGGTTGTATGTCCTAAAACTCGTAGTTTTGTAAACAGTAAACATATATGAAGTTTATTTAGACAAGTGTTGTTGATTGTTTAATAACTCTAAATCCAATAAACTATGAACCCTTGGCTATTGTCATGAATACTTGGACTTTATGTGAAGATATAAACTTGATCAAGTTCGAGTAAAGTAGCCTAAACCATCCATAGTACTTGGATTAGGTTGGGTACCTATTTCTAGAGATACTATTGAATACAGCCCGCTTTATGATTGTTACAAATGTTGTAAAGTGTCATAAACGATGTGATCAGTTCGCTCATGTAGAGACATATGAGTGGGGGTGTTTTACACGATGAGATTGTGTAAGACAGGCCATGAAATAATCATTGTTACGTATTAACACCGTTTACTATTAACATTTATTAATTTCACTTCTTGATGACCTAGATAACTTGATCTGAATCCTGAGCTGCCTATGAACTTTTGTTTATTCGCGATTGTCCATTGATCTGTATAGCTAAGGGTAAGCCTAGTGGTACTTAACTGCTCAATATGCCTCCCATTTTAGGGATAAGACCGGGTAGATGGCTGGGGACATAGAATTTAGAAGATGGAATTCGTTCCTACTCATTTTAAGGACAGTAGAAATGTTGTTCCCTTAAGGGCTGATCCCGGATCTTGAACAAGGGGCCCCATTCTCTCGTTGGCCTAAGAGGGAATGGATTTAGTGATTATGATCCTAAATCGATTGTTCATTAGAGGGACGGTGATACTTAAGGAGAAAATATGTAACTCAAGGGTATTTCGATATTTGACTTAGCTGAGGTTACGAACAACTTGTGAAGGATCAACTTATTGATGACGGTTATATCAAATGGACACATAATATATCTACAGTGAGGGGAGTGCAACTACAAGCTATAGTGGACAGTCCTGTTAGTTAACGAATGTTGATTAACTAGGTTAAAGAGTTTGACCAGTTAGTCTTGGATCCTTGGAGCCCATGATCTATAGATCCATTAGGTCTCCTTGCTAGCTCAATATGGACAAAATTGAAGAACTAGATGAAGTGAGAATTTGAAATGTTCAAATTCGGTCTTAAGGGAATATTGTATTTTATATGAGATATAATTTACAATTAAATAATTATTTTATTAATTAATTATTTTTTAGAGTATACTTGATCATTAACATGAAAGTTTTTTTTTAAAACTTGATTAATGTGATTAATCAAAGCTAGGTGTCTTAAACAATTTAATATGTGATATTAAATTTGTTTATTTTTTATTTAATTGAATTTTTTTTAATTCAATATTTTTCTAAAATTTGATTTTTTTTCATTTTTTATTAAAAAAAATAGTTAGTGGAAAAATTCAATTGTTGGATTTTCCCACTAACTAATTGGACTTTGGAGTGGCATTTCCCAAGCTTGGCACCTAGAGATTACATGCTAATGGAATTTGAGGTAGTTTTACATGTGTTTTCTCTACAAAAGGCTTTGTTTTTTAAATTTGCAAAACTAATGCTTCCACAACTTTTGACCTAAAATCTTCCACCTCTTTTCTTTTTACTCTCCTTCTTTCTATAGTGAAATTCCCTTATTTTCACTAACTTAACGATCCCACAACCGTGTTCTTCAATCGGAGAATAACGGGATTTATCGTTGGTGGTGTCAATTGAGCTCGGGAGAGGAAGATTGTGGTAGAGTCTTCAAAGGTTGTATTCTCTAACCCTTTGCATGCTTATTCTTATTTTTAATGCAATTAGAACGTTGTCGATTTTATCACTTCCACTGTGGATGTATTCTTTATGTTCCATTAATGTTATGTAAATTGTCAACTTAAATACCTCCAACCTTAGACAAGCTTATGAACCGATTGAGTTTGTAATCGTATTTTATAACATAACGACCTATTTTAACTATTAAAACAAGTTGTTAACCTAAATGAGTATGCTGATAATATTTGTTATCCATTTTAATGTCTAATGTGATTTTATAACAATTTATAAAACAATAGATATGCTATCCATCCATAACATACATCAAAGACATTCAAAATTAACATAACAATTATATTAATTTTAAGAAACCTTAAGCATGCATACTATATATTATAACTAACTTATAACATAATATTATGCATGCAACGTGCTTTTCTATGGTGAAATTTTAAATCTAAATGATATAATATATGCACGAACATGTTTAATTTAAATATAACATATATCACATGCATAAAATACTTAAACAACACCAATATGGTTCAACTTTGGCATCCTAAATAAAAAAAATAACTCATTATTACAAAAACAACCTAAAAACAACTTCAAAAGAGGTTTAGACCGCTCGACTTGACCCAAACCGAACCCGAACTGCTCGAACCGGCCTCTAAATGCTCCAATCGAGGTTGAACCGGACTAGATGTTGCTAAACTAAACTGAATGAAGACCAAACCGGTCAAACCGAACGTCCTCCCACGTGAAACGGCTCACAAATGTGTGCCTTTGTAGGCTGGGATGAATAATGTTGTGATGTTCCATCCCAGCATTGTAACACCTCGGGCAGAGAGATGAACAGCGTCGCAACGATGCGAGGGCAGTAGCTCCAGTCCAGTTTTTGCAGCTGACCTTGCTTGCTTCAATCTTCGATTACAACCTAGTTTCAACTCTATTGACTCCAATAAAATTACAGACTCTAGAGCACACACATAAGCTCATTAATTAAGAACCAATTACAAATTTAACAGCATATTCAAAGAGTAATCTAATACTAAATTTGAATTTCAACCATATTAGTCAACCAAACATGCATCTATAGAAATTTACCCACCAAACTCAAATTAACGTTAATTGAGTGCTTAAATCATGCTCTGATACCGATTGATAGAGCAAACTAACATGCAACAGAAAAAATCAGAATCAATAAGCACTCAATTTACATTTAATTTGAGTTTTAAAGCATGCATTGAAACTGTCATTAAAATAGGGTTTCATAAGAATATTACCTTTGATGTAACTCTTCAAATCCTGGCTCCTCAGCACGAAATCAATCTTCAAATGTTCAATAGACCACCAAGAGGATCTTCTCTACTATCCTCTAACTTAGAATGTGTGGTGGAACACTGAATTGAACTCAATTAGTTAAAGAAGGTGGAGGGTTTTGGAGAGAATATAGAATTTCTGAAAAACTAATTGCATGAAACTTCAAAATTCTGAATATTGAAGCATTTATGGAGCTAATTCATGCAAGCACTAACGGAACAAGCTAAATGACACTTCAATCAACATTATCCTAGTGAGATAGGTGTTGATTAATAGATTAATCCAACACCACTAAATTTTATTTTTTTTCATTTTCAATTTAATTTTCACCAAAATTAAATTAATTTTTTAAATCCAAATTAATATCTGAATTTGAATTTCATAAAATGAAAAAATGTTTTTATTTAGATAATTAATTAAACAAACTTAATTAATTAATTAATAATAATTTAATATCAAATATTAAATTAATTAAATACTTAATTTATGCATGAATCCTATTCATGTTAATTAATATTTAAATCAATATTTTAATATTTTAATCTCTCCGATTGCGTTTAATTTTGACAAATTTAGATGTTTTATTTATATCGAATATAATTTATCAAACCTTAAATTGAATTTGAATACTTCAAATTCAAAACCCTAATTTCGATTTTAAACGTTTCAAATCCGCTCAATTCACTAATCCAAGGTATAATTTTACGAGCTAGTAGAGGAACCTTATGGACCTACATAAACTCTTTAGACCGAATTACCGAGGCACGCCAATATAGCTCAATAGTTGCACTCTCCTGTAGATATATTTCTGTTCACTTTAACTATAAATCAGTAAGTCAATCATTCACAAGTTGTTTGTATTTACAGCTGGTTAAAATTACCATTTTACCCCTGTAAATAAATTTTGTTCCTTAAGCTTCCACTAATCAATAATTACAAAATATTTTTTGTTTTTTTATTATAAATTAATATCAGATTAAATTTATTATATTAAAAAATTATAAAAAAAAAAAAAAAAAAAAAAAAGAAAAACTAAACTACTATTTCAGTAGTTTATATATATATAATATATATATATATATATAACATAATAATTACTTTTTTAAAAAGCAAAATGTCAACTACTGTTTTAGATATATATATATAGTATAAATATATTATTTTATCTCATATATATTATATTAATTATATATCATATTTTAATTAACTATATATTAAACATGTGCGTGAACATTCCTCCAAATGAAAATTGAAAAACGGACCCACGAGTTCAAAACGATGAGAAAAAAACCGTACGCCATAAGATTTTGGGGAATGAAGCCCATTTGGTTCTCCATAAACGGCTCCAAACCAACATGGATTCCCGGGTCCATATTTTTTGTGTGCGAACTTTTCGCAAGGTGAAATTTGAAAACGGACCTAGGGTTTAGAATGATGAGAAAAAGTTGTGCACCAGACGATTTTGGAACGAAGCTCATTTTGGGGCCCCAAACGGCTACCAAGCCTGATGCAAGTGCCTAAGGCCTAATTTTTGGCGCGAACTTTTCACCGGGTGAAAATTTGAAAACAGACCAGGGTTTCAGAACGATGAGAAAAAATCGTGCGACAGACGATTTGAGAACAGAGCTCATTTGTACCCCAAACGGCTATCAGGCCACGGGTGTCCCGTGGCCGAATTTTTATGGGTGAACTTTCGTGGCAAAAATTTTGAAAACAAACCCAGGGCATTCAGAACGATGAGTAAAAATCCGTTGCCAAATGATTTTGGGAACGGGGACTCATTTGGTGCCCCAAACGACTCCCGGGCCTGCGGGTGCCTCAAGGCCCCTAATTTTTGTGTGCAAACTTTCCGCTCCAAGCGAAAAATTGAAAACGGACCCGAGGCGGTCATAGAACGATGAGAAAAAATTGTGCGCCAGACAGTTTTGGGAATGAAGCTCATTGTTGAGAATGGTGTCATAAATCTCCTTGCAATCTCGTAGTTTGTAAACTATGTATAAACATATTGTTATTAAAAAAATAAGTGTTATTTTATAAGCATATATCCAATCCAATAAACTAAGATCCGATGTTATTTCATGTAATTTAAACAAGTATATAGAAACATACAAGTGTGGTTTGTAGTAGATGAATAAGATACCCAACCTCTTTGTAGCTAATCTCCAAAAGCGTCAAGCTGTAATTTTCTTGATATGTTATAACTGTTAAGTACATAAGATTTGAAGGCTAGATCTTATATACTTGACAGTTATAACATTTGGTTCTCTAAAATTTGGTTGGTAGCGTCTCTGGAAACTCCAAATCTAAAATTTGGTTCTCTTCACGCGCATGAAGGCTAGATAACCTACACCAGCAATTGTTTGTCAAAGAAACTCCAAAAGGAATTTTCAAAAAATTTGAGATAAAATAGAAAATGAGATGCTACATCATAGATTGAGCTCCATTGATTTTGCAGAATGTCCAAACAAATGCTTCCATCAACACAAACTAAAGGTGAAGATGTTCACAAACTATAGGGAAAAGGCAAATGAGCAAAAAGGAAAAAGAAAAAAAAAAGAGTGTAGGCTTAGCAACATGTACACAGATATCAAACATAGAAAACAATGAAGATGTTCCCATGGATGGATAGATCATCATGCAACAAATCAAAATGAAAAGAAGCATGGTCTAACCAGAGCTTCCAAGAGAATGAAAACTCATTGTAAACATACTTAGTATTATACTTCTTTCTTATAAACACCAAGGCTACCAATGCAAAAACTGAGCATATACCGAAAATCATTAACTAAATCATGCAATAAGAAATCACTCTTCTTAGAGTCTCTTCAATGCACAAAGTAGCTGTAAGTTGCAATTAGCATTATGCACAAGTATTACCAACAAATATTCATCAAGTGATTTAAGGTCTAAGCTTCCTTCGCACAGAAAAATCTCAGAGATACAAACATCCATATTTTAATTTCTTAATGTCAAATTTTCATGAATATTAAAGTTCCTATTTTTTAACTTTATGAAAATATTTCCACCATCACATGGATGATTTCAAACTATGTCATATTGTTATACAAAACCATATTCTCATCTTCAATAGTAATCCATATGATAATACAATAATGTGGCAGACATAAGAAACTGAGAAAGAAGTATAAAAACCAAGGCATTGTAGACTTTCTTCCATAAGTGCTAGCAAACATTGACCAAAAGGTCTGGCCCTAGTCAATTCAATTATCCCACAATACAAAACTTCCAAATAGTTGCAAAGGAATAAAATATCACTCCACTTAATACACTACACAATAATTTACCCCAATTCCCAGTCAAAACAATCTAACAAGAATTCAAAATCATCTGAAATTCATTGACCAAATCATTAAATCATCCATTCATTTTAGCCACATCTCAACAAAATTCAATCAAACAAACAAATCTCAATACGCAAATAGCAATAATAAGAAGAAAAATAAGAATTGAGAACCACATTATATTCCTAAGTGATTCGAACAACTTAGCCACAATCCAGAATAAGAAAAATCATGGGAAACATGGAAAAGGGGAGGAAGATGGGGACAATCAAACAAGAAAATGAAAGGTATCCGCTCGACCCATTGGCGAGAATCGTTACTACCCTTAAAACACTTACCAAAAGCTTGTTGAAACCTCAATGTCTGTTGGCCAACACTTCGAGCAACCTAACCTCCAAACACAATAGGTAAACACAATCTTGCATCACTACTTAATGGGTTATCAAAACCCACCCCCATAACAACTCCAAACTAAAAAAAATAGAGCACTTACAAAATCTGACAAAAATTGAATGGCTAGTGATCAAAGGTGAGATTGTAGCGACGATGAGCTACAAACAAATGCGCGACGTAATGGTTGTTGGGATTGTAGGTCTAAAAGCTACGAGGGAGAGGCTGGAGGAGAGAGAGATAGGTTGGAGAAGAGAAAGAGGGCAAAAAACACACCTCACAGCTAGCAATCGAGACTACGTCGACCTCCCACGACAGAACAGCAACAGATCTGCGATTGGGCACCTCTTCGGCTATCGGCGAAAACAAAATGCCAGCGTGTGTGCTACTGAATGCACGAATGGAGCAGAAGAAAGAAGAAAAAGTGGAGAATCGTGAAGAAGAGGAAGAAAATGTGAGAGGGGAAGGTGGCTGCCGAAAGAGAGAGAGATGAAATAAAATTAGGGAGAAGCTGGAAGAGATGGAAATCGAAAGTCGAAGCGTGTGGGATGAGAGGGAAAATGAAACAAGGAAGAGGTGTGGGAGGCATGAGGGGCTTTGAGGAAGACAAAAACTCTTGACATCTTTAAAATATCAAGTTTTATATTAGTATGAAAAAAAATACGAAAAACTCCATCAACTTCTGCTTTTTTTTTTTTATTATTATTCTTGACTTTTATTTTATTAAAAATCACATATTACTTGACATTTTTTCACAAGAATGTCAAGTAATTAAAAGTTTCAAACATCAAGTAATACAATTTTTATAGTAGTAGAAAGTTTCTAAGTGATTTGGAAGTTGTTCCAAACATAGACTTGCCTATCACCTTATACTCGCAACCACAAACGAGGAAAACATATTCAGAGGAAGTATTACTTGATATGGGAGATTGTGCAACGAGGAGATGTGTTCATCACAAAGATCGCTTCAGAGCATAAAATTGTTGATTCATTTACGAAGGCTCTCTCGGCTAAAGTGTTCGAAGTCATCTAGAGAGTCTAGGTCTGCAAGACATGTACATATTATAATCTAGGGCAAGTGGAAGTTGTGTAATGGGCATATGGATGCCATAGTTTATTGTATTTATTTAGCATTCCCATTGTTTTGGGTTATCGATATTATATACATTCCATTCACTAGAGTTTTAGTTCAAGCGAGATTTATTTGGATTTTATGCACTAAAACTCGTAGATAGTAAATGTAAACAATTGGTTGTTATTAATAAAGAGTTATCGATGTTATTTCAATAAGTGTTATTGATTGTGTTGTATGTGTTTTATCTTAATAACCCTAAATCCAATAAACTAACATCCTAGGCTATCTTATAAGTCTTGAACTATATGTGGAGACATATAGGGATCAATATTCAAGATACAGCCTGAAGGGTCTATAGTATAAGGATAAGGTTGGATACCTTATCCTAGTGACACTATGAATACGACCCACTTTGTATTTGATACAAACACAATGATCCAATGCGTTCGTATAGGTGACATGTTAGTGGGGTTATCTTATGCAATGAGTTTGCATCAGACTGCAAAATAGTAACCACTAAATGTAACTTCATTGACTGGTTAGGTTTCTTTTTAAATAAGATGATCTAAGTAACTTAGTCTTAATCTTGAGTGTATTATGAACTCTTATTCACGAGGGATTGTCCTTTGATTTGTATGGATGTGAGTAGTCAATTTTCCGACTCAATATGCCTACCATTTTGGAGACAAGACCGACTAGGGAGCTAGGACATAATAATACAAGATGAATTTCACTTCTTCCCGACTTAAGGGTAAGTAGATAAATGTTCCCTTAAGTGGTGTATCCAGGACTTAAGGGCCCTACCCTCTACTGACCTGAGAGGGTTTTCTATTTAATGGTTGAACCATAAACAGGTTGTTCATTAAAGAAGTACTGGTATTTAAAGATAGAGGTAACTTAAGGGTAAAATGGTAATTTGATCCGGCGGTGTTACGAACACTCATGAAGGACTAATTTGCTATTGTTGGTATATATCCGTAGACACAGAAATATATCCGCAGTGAGAAGAGTACAATCGTAGATTTTGAGTGGAGTATAGCCACAACTAACAAATATTGATTAATGTGGTTAATGAGTTTAACCAATTAATCTCATATCGTTGGAACTTTTTATCTGTAGGTTCATGAGGTCTCGTTCCTAGCTCGTAAAGGAAATTGAGGTAATTATTTCTTGAATAGAGTTTTAAATATTCAAATTTACATAGGGAAATAGTATAATGTATAATGATACAATATAATATATAGTTTTTATTTTAATTAAACTTTATAATATAAATTCAATTATGGATATGAAAATTTAATTTATGGGAGAATTAAATATTTGAAGGAATTCAAATATCAATTTAATATGAATTGGATTCATATTAAAATTATAGGTTGAAATTAATGTGTAATAGATGCACATTGAATATGATTCAAGTATAGTCTAAATTAAATATTTGATATTTAATTTGGTGATTAATTAACTATAGGTTATGTGAGAGATGTTTCATTTAAATATGATTTAAATGAAATACTTAATTAAATAAGATTTAGTTAATTATTAATTAAATTAATTAAATTAATTTATTTGATTTATTAAAATCAAATTTTAACTCCCATGTAGGAAGTTCATAGAAACGTGAGATTACTCCTATGTTTCTCTCTTTCTCTGTTCTTTGATTAAACACCTGCAAAATAATTGAAGAAGACATGTGATTTATTGCAGAAGGGTTCTGTAGCTTTTTTCTCTAAAAAAAATTTCAGTTCCTTTTTCCCATTGTGAGATTGATTCCCATAAACCAATACCTCAAAAATTCTCACATAATAAGAAGGTAGCCTTTTGATGGGTTTATTTCAACCCCAATTGGAGAATTGGTCTTATCAATCGAGCCTTTGATGAGAGTAAAGGTATGTGTGATTTATTTGGAATGCAGAAGGGTTCTGTAAATTTTGTCTCTAAAAAAAAATTCCACTTCCTTTTTCCCCATTGTGAAATTGATTCCTGCAAACCAATACCTAAAAAATTCTTACATAATAGGAAGGTAGTCTTTTGATGGTTTTATTTCAACCCCAATTGGAGAATTGGTCTTATCAGTTAAGTCTTTGACGAGAGTATGTTTCCTTTTTCCTCTATGGAATTTATTTAACAAAGCATATTAACCTAAATTTTTACATAAGTTTTAATTTTTGTTAAATCTCTATGAAATATTTTGCATTTCCTAGTATACTGGTGTTGCATGATTTCTAAATGAATTTCGAGTATGATCCTGTTTTCTTTCGTTGCGCTAGAGCTTTGATCTCTACAGTTATCACACTTCCAAGGCCCAAATAGATTTATAACTCTAACCTAACAACCTATAGTAACATGTAGCATAGATGACAACAAAGGGATCGTTCACAAAGAACCATTGATATCATGATTGGGGGGGCACTCATAATCTTCTTGGCACTTATAGGAATTAAACAAGTCAAGATTCTTGCTACTTATTCACTTAGCTTATGCAACCTAAAAGCGTAGAATTGCATAATTTCAATTTCATGATTAAACAATTCAATCAATCCTAAATGACACAATTAATTAGGTTCAGTAGCATCCATTTTAATCATGCATTTTCATTAAGAAAAGGCAACCATGACTAAGATCGAATTAATAGTTCAGAAAGCCAAGGTTACTAATTTAGTTATTCTTCAATTAACTAATCATGCATAATTGTGAACAAGATTAATCTCATTAACCTAAATTCACACATTTACACTTTTTAGTTTTGTTGCCTAAGAAATTAAACATATAGACGTGCTTAAATTCTAGCATTCATTGAATTAAAGAAAATTGGCCAAAGATTCCAAAATCCAATGCATAGAAGTTTATTCATCATTCAAGAACGATTTAAAAAAAGAATTTATTAATGAAATAAGGAAATTACATCAGAAATTATAAAAGATTCAACCTTATACCAAGAAAATTAAGAATTTATCCTAAACTAAACCAGATTTACTTATCTTAATGTAGCATCTCCTTCAAGATTTGATCAAATAATTGCATAGATGCATCAAAGGTAAGAAAATAATGGGGAAAAAAAAAAGTGCAAAAAGCTAAGAAAATTTAGAGAAAATTGAGTGAAGATTGGATCTCTTGCGTAAATTGGCTAAAATTTCCTTTTATACTAAGGGTACAACATAATTACGCTGATGAGAGCATGTTTATGCTCTTGCTGTAGCCTACCCTCAAGCGTAAAGCGAGGGTAACAATAGGATGACAACTTTGAGTGGAATAAAAAGTGCAAGCGTTGAAATTTTTAAGTTTTTCATCATTTTTCGTAGCATAACTACATTGTGGGTAGCGTAATTGTGATGCCCTATTTTGTTAGCTTCTGCCTTCAAGCGTAACGTTGGAGCATAAAGCTAGCATAGTTACCCTACAATGAATAGTGAAAATTTCGTAATTTTGCTAACTTTTTTATATTTAATGCTTCCAAGCTCCAAATTGACTCCTTTTTTGCTCCTTTTTCTATTAAATGACTCCTTTGCTTCTTGGGATGAATTTACCTATAAAATTGACATTTTATGCATAAGAATTATATAAAATGGATAGAATAAGGGACATAAAACTAGTTCTTTTTTTACAGCTATCAACCTCCTATTGTCAACATCTCCAGTATAATCAAAATCAGAATACCTAGTCACCAAACACTTTGTGTCATTCCCTTAAGCAAGACCAACATCAGATGTACCTCTAAGGTAACCAAAAATCCTCTTAATAACTTGTCAATGCTTCTTTTCATGTTAACCCATGAACCTGCTAACATCACTAAAAACATCGGCAAGATCAAGTCTATTACAGACCATAACATACATCAAACTTCCTATTGCACTAGCATAAGGAACTCGAGACATTTACTCATTCTTAGCTTTATACAGTAGTCAAAGCACAGATGAAAAACGAGCATTTGTAGCATTGGGAATATTTATAGGCTTAGCTGATAACATACCAAATCTGGACAATATTTTTTTAATATGGCCTTTTTGTGACAGGAAGAGCTTATTTTATCTTCATCTTTATAGATCTCTATACCCAAAAATTTTTAGCAACACCCAATTTCTTCATATCAAAATCAACACTGAAAAGGTTCTTCAATTTCTGAATGTCAGACTTGGACTTTGTTGGTATGAGCATATTATCTACATATAAAAGTTAATAAATCATCGAACCATCATCAGCTTTGTTGTAATATATACAACAATCATACGGACTTCTGTTATAGCCAAAGTCCAACCATATAGATGTCAAATCATTTGTACCATTGCCTTGGAGACTGCTTTAGCCCATATAAATATTTATTCAGCTTGCAAACATAATCTTTTTTACCTGAACACTAGAAACCATCTATCAGGGTCATATAAATCTCACCCCCAAACTCTCCATGTAACAAAGTTGTCTTCACATCTAATTGCTCAAGTTCCAAATTCTAATGAGCTACTGTAGCTAGTAATACCCTGATAGAAGTATGCCTTACTACTGTGAGAAGATCTCATTATAATCAACTCATTCTCTATGTGAGAACCCTATAACAATAACTCGAGCTTTATATTTGATGGCATCTAAAGGTGATATTTCTTCCTTTTTTTCTTGAAGAACCATTTACAAGTGACAGTTTTTCTCTCCTTAAGTCATTTAACTAATTCTCAAATCTTATTTTTGTCAAGAAATTCCATCTCATCCCTCATAGCAGCAAGCCATTGAGCGAACTCACTACATAACACAGCTTCTTCATAGGTGGATGGCTCATGAGGATCCATCTCTTCAACAATCTATAGTGCAAAATTACCCACATCTTCAAAACCATACCTCACAGGAGGTCCAACACCAACTCTTCTAGCTCTATCATGAGCTATACTCAATTAATCTACTTATGAACTAGAATTCTCAGACAAAACAACTTCTGATGTTTCAGGCATATCAGTTTTTGGTTGCACATCAGTTTCTGTAGTAGCGTGTCGATCTTCTCCACCTTAGTGTTGTAATTCATTCACAACTGAAGTGAATTACATCTTCACATATTATCAAGATTACTACTTTCTTCCACATTAATAATAGATGTCCCAAAAGGCTTCACAGTTGAGTTAAGCATGAAATTTTCATCAACAACTATATTCCTACTAAGTATAGCTCTATTCTCATAAGGTAACCAGACTCTATATCCTATAACTCCATCCCCAAAACCCACAAATATACCCTTTTTAGCTCTTGGTTAATTTACCCTCATTAACATGAAAGTAGACAATACAATCAAAACTCTAATCTACAGGCTTGGCAGACCATACCTCGTAAGGTGTTTTACAATCAATACCTGTGTGAGGTCCACAATTAATCAAATGACATATTATACTTACTGCTTCTGCCTAAAACCTTCTAGCTAATCCTACATGAGAGAGCATTCCAACAACGTATAATTCATACATTCTGAAACCCCATTTTACTGTGGAGTATCCCTGTTAGTGTAATGGTGAGTAATCTTCTCAATGTTACAAAACTCATTAAACTCATATCCATAGAATTCCAAACCATTATCAGTTCGCAACCTTTTAATCTTCTTCCCAGTTGGATTTCCAATATATATCTTCCACTGCTTTTATGTTTCATCATAAAAACTCAAATCATTCTTAAGTAATCATTAATTATAAACATAAAATACATGTTGCCTCCAATAAACTCAACTCTAGAAGGTCCCTAACAATCTGAATGAAGATAATCAAATGTTCCTTTTGTACGATGAACACCCCTTGTAAACATACTGCGATGAAGCTTCCCAAATACACAATGTCATAGAATTCAACATCTTACACCTTGTGCTCACATAGAAGATCCCTTTTTGACAGAATTTGCATCCCTTTTTCACTCATATGACCAAGTCTCACATGCCATAACTTAGTCATATCATCCTTGTGAATAACAAATAATGCAACAATAGCATAACATGTTATTGTGGAACCTAATAGGAAATACAATGTTTCACGCTTTATGGCTCTCAAAACTACCTCAGTATACATTGCTCCACTAACCTTTAAAACTGTGACCCTTACTATCAAGTACACTAGAGGATATCAAACTCTTCATCATTAATGGAACATGTCTAACCTCATCCAAAGAGTAGAAGATGTGTTCGTATTTTGACTGAGTCAATTCCAACTATATTGCACACAACATCATTAGCCATGCTAACATTCCCTTCGTCTATTTTGATATGTTGAAAACCACTCTCGATTTGGGCACATATGATAATATGCCTCAAAATTAAGAACCCACACATCATCAGAATGTGAATGTTCATTCACTACTAAAGCTAGTTCTCCTTCAGAGTCAATATAAACTTCTTTAGGATCAATTTCAACTTGTGTAACAGAGGTGGATGCTTATTTTTTACCACTATTTTTCTTCTTTTCCTGATACCTTTTTATCTTAGGATATTTTGTTTTTCCATGGCCTTTTTCTTTACAATAGTGACAAACATCGTCTAACTTAGAACCCTTAGACTTCATAGATTTATGATTCTAGTTCGACTTCAGCTTATTAGAATTCCTATGACCCTTGCTCTCTGTAGCAGTTAATCTAGATACCTGACTTTCTATACCTGGACTAATTGTATTCTGACAATCCTCTCTCATAAGAAAGGTGGACTTTTTATCTTCTAAGGTCAAAGCTTTTTTTCCCTCCAGTATACGAGTCAACGAAAGTCTCATATGATAGGGGGCAAAGATGTCAACAAAACTAAGGTAGCATTCTCATCATCATCCTTAATCTCTCGTTACACAGATCTAATAAGATTTTATTTAATTGATTAAGATGGTCTCGAAGAGACGCACCTTTCTGCAAACATAGATGATACAGATGTTTATTCAGAAACAACTTCTTGGTTAAAGATTTTGTCATGTAAAGACTTTCCAACTTCAACCAAAGACCGGCGGGAGTTTCTTCATTTGCAACCTCGATGATGATGTCATCGGCCAAACATAGCATGATCGTCAAATGAGCCTTTTTCTCAAGAGTCTGTCATTCTTTATCATCCACAACAGCCTTTTTCGACTTACCAGTCAACAGTGCCCACAGTCGCTGCTACTTTAGCAGGGATTTCATCTTGATCTACCATAAACTAAAACTGTTCCTCCCAGTGAATTTATTGATTTTTTTACATTCACGTTAGACATCTTCAATTGTCGAACAAATGCGAAATTTAAAAAAAAAAAAAGTTAATGAGGCTCTGATACCAGTTTGTTTTGGCAATTAAAGAAAACAAAAGAACATAAAAAAGAATCAGCACACGAATATACTTGGTTCAATAACAGTGTGTTAGCTACGTCCATGGAGCAGAGAGAGAACTATATTATTAAAATGAATATTTTCTGAATACAAAATGGTGCCACTAAGACTAGAGAGTTTATATATCGCACTTCTCTAAACCCTAGGGTCATAATAGTAAATAACCATAAATAATTAAATATGCTAATACAAATTCAAGGTGTTCCAACAATCAACGTGCAATGCATCCACATCTTCATACTATTGGGGATGATGCCCTAAAGTCTCATGTCCTGTAGTTTGTAAACATAGTTTGTACGAACGCTTGTGATGTATAATATATGATATTTATTTCACTTCTTGACTCTGCATATTGGATGTTTTATTTGCTTTACCATAAACCAATAAACTAAAATCCCTGGTTGTCATTATGTAACTTAAGCATGTATGTGGTGACAAACAAGTGGATCATGTCTTAAGTGATAACCAAAATGGTCTGTAGTATATGGATATAAGAGAGAAAACTTATCCTGGTAACGCTACGGATGTGGTCCGCTTTGTGGAATGGTTACAAGTGTTGTGACTTGCCATAGATAGTCTGATCCTAATCATTTATGTGGGGACGTGTGAGTGGAGGCGTCCTATACAAAGAGTTTGTATAAGACCTAACCACGAAGTGTTAACGTCTCGTTATATAATGTCGTTCATGATAGAGACTTCACTTCATTATGATGACCATAGGTAACATGGCCTCAATCCTGAATGAGTTAGGATCTTCTACCATTGAGGGAGATCCTTTGATTTGCATGGGTGTGGGTGGCCAGTTCGCCAACTCAAACCTACAACTTTGGAGATTCATCTGATTTGGAGATTCATCTGATTTGGGAGCTGTGAACTTAGCTACACAAGATGGAATTCACTCATTCCTCAAAGCAGGGATAAGTAGATAGATTGCTCCCATAAGGACTGTTCCCGCGGCTTAAACGATGTGACACCACACATCTTCTCTTGGCCCCAGAGGTGTTCACATATAGTAGGACTATGTTGTATTGTTCATTAAAGTGATCAGTGGTACTTAAGGAATAAGATGTAACTCCAGGGAAAAAACGACAAATTGGCCCAACTGTACTTACGAGCATCTGTGAAGGGTTATCGTACTCATGATTGGTTATATCCGATGGACACAGAAATATACCCGTGGTAAGAAAAGTGCAGTTTTCGGTCTTTAGTAGAATGGCTGGCAGTTTACGAATGGTGGATCTCGTGGCTAAAGAGTTTAGTCAGCTATTCACGTACCGTTGGAGCTTCGAGCCATAAGTCCATAAGGTCCCCTTGGTAGCTTGAATATAAGTTGGGAATCAGTTTTTGGGTCAGTTTGAAATGTTCAAATTGAGAAGAGGAAGTTCGATTATATATGATATAATTGAACTCGTTAATTATATATGATATGATTAACTAAATGTATGAGATACACTAATTTAGAGGAAATTGGATATAAATATGATTTATATCAAGTAGAAGAGAAAACATTATAGTTAATATATGATATCGAACTATAGGTTATGAATATAATATGATTATATATATTATTTTATTAATTGGACAGTTATGGGATAATTGTCCGAAGTTTTCTCCGTAACCATGCGTTAGTGGGAGTTTAATTCGATTTTCGTAACTAAAGAATAAAATGAAAATTGTTTTCATTTTACAAAGAGATCGAAAAGGACACGCTAAAATTGCTCATGAGGTGTTTGCAATCAATTGCTTAATAATTCAGAGCTTATACAATAGTACATCAGTTTACTAAACGATCGCTCACCCGCATGCACTTTTCTAAACGATCGCCCACCTTTTCCTAAGCGATCACGTAGTGCCTGAGCTTTACTAAATGATCATATAGATGTCTAGCTTTTCCTATTGTTCGCGTGAAGCCATTCGTGGTAGACGACTGGAGTGGTGCTGAACGTTAACTTGCTATTCGAGTGCAAGGAGTCTGTTCGCGTGAGAACGAGTTTTGTTCTGAAGAAAGTCTTCAACCGGTAAGTCCTTGTTCTCTGTGTTATTTATCTGAAAGCATGCCAGTAATTTAGTTATTTAATGTATATTTGTTTATGTGAATGTAAATGTGGAAATTATGTCACAATGAATTGGAGCTTCCACTCATAGGTAATCTTGTATAAGAGTTCCTTCACATACAACTTCGTTTTTGCTAAATGACAACATGTTTGCATAATTTTTATTGTGATTTTTTCAATCATGCTCATAATTGAAAAACTTAAATGATCTTTGACTTTAATACTCCAAAAGCTGAAATGATCTCAGTTTAAACTTTGTGAGGTCACTTAAAATTCAAGATATTTTAACACTTCATTCAATTTGTAACCATGGTTGAAAACACAAAACAACTATTAAAATGAGTGATCATTTATCTAAAATGGAGTTATATCAACGGAGATATGACAAAAAAAAAATTGCACATGCGAGCAATGCAATTATGCACCAAGAGGTGCACGATCGCATAGCTTGGGGTGTGAAATCGTATACCTCTCGTTGTGCATTTTTGTTTGTCATATCTCTATTGATAAAACTCCGTTTTAACTAAATGATCAATCATTTCCATACATTTATTCACGTTTGATCCAAGGTACTTATATAGTAATTTTTTTTAAACCAACCTAGATTTAAATGACCTCACAAAGTTATTAAAGTCGAAGATTATTTAGATTTTTGTTCAGTTTATTAGTATGGTTTGCAAAATTTATGGTATTGATCAAATGATAATTTCACTCGTCAAAATGGGAAAAATAATAATAATAACTAAAAATATGTTTTTGTTAAGAAAAACGAGGTCATATACATAGAATTAGAATTACATACTTGTTATGATGGTGGCAACAGGAACAAGTTCATCATTTGAGAATCTTGCAAGGTCGATTATTTGGCCCTACACCACCAAATGTCTATTGTTGATGTGGATGCCTTCAACAACTATTTCTTCTCATATTCCCACATCATTTGAAAACTCATTAGCCAATTGGAATAAGGAAGATGATTGGCCATCAAAATTGCTCCAAATTTTGGGATCAAACTCAAAAACTTGACGATGTTGATTTGGTAACTTTGTCATACGTTTCTTTACTCTCATCCTCTTCCATCTTCTCACTTTTATATTCTTCCAAGGAAACATGTCTTTGTTTCAACTTTTGTGTTCCCAAATCATTGAGAAGGAAACACAACTAAATGATCATAGAAGGAATAGGATGATCAATTTCTATTAGGTTATTTTTAATTGAAAAGGTCATAGCAACTAATCTATATATTAACTTTGATATTAGAAACAATTTCAAGTATTAGAGGATAGAGTGAAATCTATAAACTTTGAAAGGGTATCTTATATTGAACAATAGTTTGTCTATATAATAAAATATGCCAAAACCACCTAAAAGCCAAAACTAATCACAATAATAATGACTCATTTATTTATTGATATGTATGTCTACCTTTTGTCATTTTCCCACGACTTGCAATATGAATAATAAAATATTCATTATTCATTGAATTGTCATACTGAAGTTAGAACTCATCAAAGCACGAAGCTAAACTGAGCTTAGCTCAATGATAATTGGTATAACTTTCTTCCTTAAAGGTCAATGGTTTGGTTTCCTATCCTTGTAGTTGTTGAACTCAAAACCAAAAATAAAAAATAAAAAAAAATCTCAAGTGAATATAGCTCAACTTACATATAATGTGTTAGCAACTAATATGCCCATTTGGAAGTTGCTAACTCTTCCCACAAGTCTAAGGTTGATGCTCACAAACGAGTTATTGATTTCAAGATTGGAGACTTGGTGATGTTGCACTTTAGGAAATCTCAAATACCTACTGGTCTACATTCTGAGCTCACCAACAAGAAGATTGGTCCTTTCCCTATTTTGGAAAAGCTTGGCTCCAATGCTAACAGTATAGATCTACCTCCTACCATGAAGATTAGTAATACATTCAATGTATCCGATATTTTCCCTTACCACACTTTAAACCAATTTGAATCAACCTAGCCAAACTCGTTAGCGAGTTTCATTTTGGGGTGGGTAGAGTCGATGTAGGCGATCTAGGTGGCAGATGCTTTCCATTAATGTAAATCCTCGATTTTACCTTGTGTAATTGGAAGCTTAGCTATGTTTCTTTATTGTTTTATGACTAGCTACCTAGGTTGTTTTAACTGACGGTCCAAACTCATGTATGAATTGGCTTTTAGCCATTAGTTGTTCATTATTAATAAAAGATTATATTTGAGTTCTTGGAGTAATGCATCTGTAAAGAAACTAAATTGTTATAAACTTAGAAGTATGGATTACTAAATCATTACCATCTTAACCCGATGAAACTAGAAACTTCAAAAGTCTCTTTTTACATTGAGAAACTGAGGATCAAATTTAAGTAGTAAAGGTCATTGCGAAAGATAAGTGTTTAATGATTCAACATAAAATTTTTAAATGCATTATCCAAAAAACGAAATAGAGATAATAAAACTTGAATTTTAAATAGAAGTACAAGGCTCAGAAAAGGTTCTAGAAGATAGCATAAAAGTTGCTATTTTTATAGAGTTAAGTTAGTAAAGTTTGTTATCAGCTAACCTATTTTTAGCATGTAGCATTAGTATTTATAGTGAAAAATGATTGAATAAAATTATACACTTCCTCACTTCTCTTTTTTCTCTCTAATAAAAACAACATTGGTATCAAAGCTGAATTCTTAAGGAATTTGTGAGTGAGAGTGAAATATGCCTAAGAGAAACTGAATGATATCCTTGTGAGGATTGAGTGAGATGGAGTTAGGAGCAAGCAATCTTTCTTCAACCTATGTTTGATGGTGAGAATTGTCAAGCATAGGCTATTGGAATGCAAGTCTACATGGAGGGTTGTGATTATTGGAAAGAAATTAAGCAAGATTGTGAAGTTGCTCCATTTCTTGATAATCCAACAATGAACCGGATCAAGACTTACAAGGATAGGGTCACAAGGAAGGAAAAAGCTAAAGCTTGCCTATATGCAGCAATGACTCCTATCATATTTAATAGAATCATGGTCTTGAAGTCAGAAAATTAGATCTGAAAATTCCTCAAAGTTGAGTATGAAGGAGATGAAAGGATTAAGGGCATGAAAGTGTTGAACTTGGTGAGAGAATTCGAGAGGATGCAGATGAAGGATTCCGAGTCTGTTAAAAAGTACTCAAACAAGTTGATTGAAATTGCCAATAAATGCTAGAACATTGAGAACTTATTTATCTGACAATAGATTAGTTCAATAGATTTTGGTTTTAATGCGTGAAAGGTATGAAACAACTATTGCTTCCTTAGAAAATACCAAGGATCTCTCTTAACTCAAAGTGATCGAATTAGTTAGTGCTTTACAAGCACAGAAGTAGATCAGGTTGATGAGGTAGGAAAGAAGCATTGAGGAAGCACTGAAAGTTAGAATGCAATAGGGAAAAGGTGGAGAAGAAGTGGAAAGGAAAAAAGGGAAGTGGCAGTAGTAGCTCAGAAACTACGAAGGATGCTGGAAGTGAGAGTTTCAATAAAGGTAGTACATGCAAACATTATGAGAAGCAGAATCATCAGAAGGTATCATCTAATGGGGTACATTGAGATTTTCTATAAGGAAACTCAACATCAAGGAGGAACATATGTTGCAGAACAACAAGATGATGATCAACTCTTTGTGACTACTTGTTTCTCATCAGCCACTCAATGTGACAGTTGGTTGGTTGATAGTGGTTGTACCAATCATATGATATGTGACAAGGGGTTGTTCAAGGACCTTGACAAGTCATTCAAGTCAAAGGTGAAGATTGGGAATGGTGAATATCTAAAAGTGAAGGGGAAGGGTACGATGTCAATATAGAGCTATGTAGGAACCAAGTTGATTAATGAAGTGTTGCTTGTTCCTGAGATTTATCGAAACGTTAAGTGTTAGTAAACTAGTAAAGAAGGGATTTAAAGTGTTATTTGAAAATGGAACATGACTCATTTTCGACTCCAATGGGAATGAGTTGTTCAACATAAAGATGGAGCACAAGAGCTTTTCACTGGATCCATTCAAGAAGGAACAAATAGCTTTCAAGTGTCAAGTGAACGATATTGAACTGTGGCACAAAAGGCTAGGGATTTTCATAAGAAAGGATTGCAGTATTTGTAGAAGAATGAGATGACAATTGGAGTACTAGTTTTAGAGGAGTTGAACACAAATTGTAGAGCTTGTTTGACAGGAAAGCAAACAAGATTGCCATCCAAGAGGTCAATGTGGAAAGTAACTGAGAAGTTATAACTTATCCACATTAACTTACGTGGACCTCAACCAACCCTCTCATTGAATGGTAGTATGTATTTCATTATATTATATTTATTGATATTATACCAAAATGAGTTGGATTTACTTCATGAAACAAAAATCTGAAGTAGTAGAAGTCTTTATAAAGTTTAAAAGATGGGTTGAGAATCAAAATAATTATAAAATTAAGCAGTGTGGTCTGATAATGGGACTAAATAATGAATACACATCACACAGGTTCAATTCCTTATGTGAAAAAGTTGGGATAGAGCATCAGCTCACTGTTCCATATACCTCATAACAAAATGGAGTAAATGGGAGAAAAAACAAGAGTATTATGAAGATGACAAGACGCATGTTGCATGAAACGAACTTGTCAAAAGAGTTATGGGTTGAAGTAGCTACCACATCAATTTTTCTATTGAATAGACTACTAACAAAGGAATTAGAAAAGATGACACCTTACGAAGCTTGGTTTAATACTAAACCAAGATTGGAAAATTTGAAGGTGTTTGGTTTTTTGTGCTTTTTTCATATTCCACATGTGAAGAGAGACAAGTTGGGTGAAAAGGCAGAACCAAGAATCTTTGTATGCTATAACATGGTGTCCAAAGACTACAAGATCTATCATCCTCACACAAAGAATATGGCGGTTAGTAGGAATGTTCAGTTCTTGGAGGATGAGAACTGAGACTAGACAGAAAAAGCAGAGGTGAAGCAAGAAGAAATCTCTCTAGATCCTGATGAACTAATTGAAGATGCATTAATTAGAGGGACTAGACTCTTAAATGAGGTGTATGAGAGAAGTAGTGTAGCTATGTTGGAGCCTGCAGGGTATGAAAAAGCTAAATGAGACCAGAAGTGGATGGAGGCTATGAAGGAGGAAGTGAGAATGATAAAGAAGAACAAGACATGAGAGTTGGTGGAAAAGCCTGCAAATACGAAAGTGATTGGGGTCAAATGGGTTTTCAAGACCAAGTTGAATCCCAATGGATCTATGAACAAGTTCAAGGCCAGATTAGTGGTGAAAGAGTATGAAAAAGTTTAGGAGTTCATTTCTCCGAGACTTTTGCACCTGTTGCAAGGATGGACACAATCAAATAACTACTGACTATGTCAGCCCAACATGGATGGAAGGTATATCAACTTGATGTGAAGTCAGCATTACTAAATGGGGTGTTAGAAGAAGAGATCTACATTGAGCACCAGATGGGTTCATCACAACAGAGTAAGAAGAGAAGATTTATTTTTTTAAGAAGGCCCTTTATGGGTTTAAGCAAGCTCATAGGGTATGGTATAGCAAGATGAATGAAAACTTGATGAACTTGGTTTTGTAAAGGCTTTGAGTGAATTTACACTCTATGTGAAGAAATCAGGTATTGATATTGTGATTCTATCTCTCTATGCAGATGACTTACTAGTGATAGGAAGTAATGGTGCTCAAATAAAGGTGTTTAAACAAAAAATGATGAAGCTATTTGAGATGACTAATTTAGGTTTGATGCATTACATCCTGGGTATAGAGATTCACAAGGAAAAAATGAAATGTTTCTTTGTCAGAAGAAATACTTGAGAGAGATGTTGAAGAGGTTTAATATGGAGTGTAGGAGTATGAACACTCCAATGATTCAGAAGGAGAAGTTGCAAAAGGCTGATGGAGAGGAACCTACAGATGAGAATGTGTATAGAAGTCTAGTTGGATGCTTCATGTACCTCACATCCACTCGGCCTGACATAATTTACACTATAAGTGTCTTATCTAGATTTCTTCATTATCCAAGTAAGAATCACATAATTGCTGCAAAAGGAGTTCTAAAATATCAGAAACGCACATTGTCTTTTGGGATTGAATTTAGCAAAGTTGAGAGTTTTGAGTTGTAGGGTTACTTAGATAGTGATTGGGTTGGATCAATTGATGATATGAAGAGTACTTTTGGGTATTGTTTCACTGTTGGCTCTAATTGTTTCTTATGGTGTTTAAAAAAGCAAAACATAGTGTCTCAATCAACTGTAGAAGCGAAGTTCATTGCAGTTGTTTCAGTAGTAAACAAAGTTGTTTGGTTGAAGAAGTTTATGCATGACTTACATTTGAAGCAAGAACACGGTGTGAAGGTGTTCGTGGGGAATCAAGCCACATTATCTATTTCTTTGAATCCAGTTTTTCGTGAAAGAACTAAGCACTTTAAGATAACATATTATATTATGAGAGAGATGCAAAAAGAAAGAGAAGTGTAGTTGGTTCATTGCAGTTCAAAGAAGCAAATAGCAAATATCTTCACCAAATCTTTTGGTGTTGGTCGTTTTCAAGCTCTTAGGAGCAGGCTAGGTGTTTGCAACATTTGAATTAGAAGGATTATGTTAGTACCTCAAATGCAAGTCCATTTTTCGTTACTTTGAATTAGTCCAAAGTGTTGTTTCTAGGAAAATTATTAGTGCCTATATTTGGAGTTGCTATTTTTATAGAGTTAAGTCAGTAGAGTTTGTTAGCAACTAAGCTATTTTTAGCATGTAGATTAGTATTTATAGTAAGAAGTGATTGAATAAAATTACACAATTCCTCAGTTCTCTTCCTTCTCTCTAATAAGAACAACACTATTGCTAGAAAGGGCAATCATCAATCTGAATTTCAGCTAGAAATATGATGTGCGCTACCCGTGTCTCTTTTTGAAGTAGTATTCAACTAACGGCCAGAATTACTGGCCAGCGAAGTGAAATTCTTAGACATAACATGAACAAGTCCAATAAATGACCAGCGTCTACAATAGGCTGTAACCAAGCATTTAGAATCATAAGTACCATCGTTATTGGGAGTTATCAAGCTGTGTGGTGCATGTTCATTTTGCATAAGTTAATGGTCTAAGTTGACCCAAGCTGCTTCATAAAGAAAACTTTGCTTTTCCCTTGCTCAATTTAGTTCAAGCCACGTTATTGCTTGTACTGCATTTGCACTTGAATTCAATGTCTGAACCTATTATTTCACCAGTAATCTCCACATGAGCAAGTACCATCCTTAAAATGGTGAAACCGACGAGCATCTCTAACTATAATTTCTCTTCTTGCAACCTTTGAAATGAACTTCGTAAATGTATGACAATCACCACAAACTCGGAGATTCTTTTGAAGCCTAATGACGCTCCCCGGTGCAGAATTCAAGAGCCCAAAAACAATAGCAAGCTTTTCACTATGCACAAATAGAAGCTTTTCCTTCGTCTCTTCTTCCACATCATGTAATACAAAGTTCAAATCAGGGGTGTACCCAACTTCTTGAATCCTGTACACCACTTTATCTAACTCGGAATAAATCATTTCAGTTTGTGGATGAGATTGATCCCCAGCCACAAATGTATGAATCTTGTTTTTTATCTGAATAGTTGTGTGGCCTGCAATTTTTCTAAGACCTCTTCGCTTCATAAGAGCCCTAATCTGGTCTGCTTCTTTTCTTTCTCCAGATGAAAGATAAATATTGTACAAGAGAACATATCTCCCAGGATTCTCCGGGTCCAACTCAAGTAAATGTTTTGCAGCAACTTCAGCCATTTCTACATTTGAATGTATTCTACATGCCCCAAGCAATGCACCCCAAATCCCAGCATTGGGCCTAATCGGCATTTTTGAGATAAAATCATGAGCTTCTTTAAGCTTCCCAACTCGACCAAAGAGATCAACCATACAAGCATAATGTTCGGGTCCTGGTTTCAGCTCAAAATCCCTATGCATGGAATTGAAGCAATCCCATCCTTCTGCAACCAATCCAGCATGACTACACGCTGCCAATAATGATACAAATGTTATGTGGTCAGGCTTAGTTGAGTTCTTCATCTCATTGAAGAGACAGATTGCTTTCCTTCCATGGCCATGTAATCCATATCCTGAAATCATGGTGCTCCATGAGATAACATTTCTTTCCCGCATGTTATCAAAAACTTTTCTGGCATATATTAAACTTCCACATTTGACATATAGATCAATAATGGCAGTTTCAACCACTATTTGGTTTTCAAAAGACCTCCGGATAACAAAACCATGTAGCCAACAAGCCTGGCTAAAACATCCTAAAGCTAAACAAGCATGAATCACACCCAAAAGGGTGATAGAATCAGGCAGAATACCCATTAGTATCATTTCTCTAAAAGTCTTCAAAGCATTCAGAGGAAGATCAGCCTGCACATAAGCTTCAATCATTGACGCCCACGACACCAAGTCCTTATTATGAATTCCATTAAAGATATTTTGGGCAGTGTCAATTTTTCCACATCGTGCATACATACCAACTGCTGCGTTTTGGACTGACTGATCTAAACCTAGCTTATAATCCACAGCCATTCGATAAACATCATCAGCTTCTTTCTCTGACTGGATGCACGCCATCACATTCAACATTACAGACCTGTTCGGTTGAAATCCTTCACTCAACATCAGCGAGAACAACGATACTCCTAAACCATATTGAGCATTTTGTGCATAAGCACCAATTATTGAACTCCAGGACACCACATTCCTTCCAGGCATTTTATCAAACACCTCTCGTGCAAGCTCTGAACGCCCACATCTACCATACATCGCGATGAGTGAATTCGCAACAAAAACATCCAACTCATACCCAAAATACACAGCATCATAATGAACTCTAACCCCAAAATCCAAATCCTCCATACACCCACACGCCTTAAAAACAAATGGAAACGTAAAATTATCAGGTCCAATTCCCAAATCCAGCATTTGGGTATAGAGAAGCATGGCCCTGCGATGAAACCCAGCATCAACAAACCCACGAAGCATCACGTTCCACAGAAAAACATCAAGAGATTGCAGCAAAGAGAAGAGAGAATAGGCGTAAGAAACAGAGCCAAGCGAGGCGTACTGGGAAATGAGGGTGGTGCAAAAGAACAAATTGAGGTGGAGGTTGGCTTTGAGAATTGAAGCGTGAATACATTTCAAGGATTTGATAGTACTGCAAGTTTTGATGTAGAAGGTGCATGATTCAGAATCAATGGGTCGAGGAGGATATGCAAGTTGGAGGCTCCAGTGGTAGAGACGGCGAGAGAAAAGGAGGCTCCGGCGGCGATTCAGAATCATAAGCAGCACTGATTTTGCAACTTTGCATGACAGATCAGTCAAATTCCGTATTTTTTTTTTTATTTTTTATTTTTTTTTTGTATGGATGGCCTAAATCAAAAATCAAAAATGATAAATTTTTACATAAAAAATCGTTTTGGGCGGTATACTTGGTAAATATCTTTATGTTTGATTTTTTTTTTTCTCTTAAAAAAAGACTTTTAGTGTTAAGTTTTGACAATTTTATCATTTTTTTATATTTATTTATATCATTATATATATATATATATATATATTTATGTGTTTACGAGTTTAACTAAGGTTAGAGAGAAAAAATGCATTGATTATAGAGAGAAATATTATATTTAATATCATTTTTTTCTTATTTTCAATTGAACAAATAAAATGCATTTAATATAATTTTTTTCCATTTTCAATGAGAGAGATTTTTTCATTTAATATGATTTTATTCTACATTTCACATATTATGGTGTCTTCTTCCTTTTTCATGTTTAATTTTTGTCTGATATCTATGCAATTAACAAACTTATATGGATTATATTACTCCATATGTTTGTTCTGTATTGTATTTCATTTCATTATATACCATATTTTATTTGAAATATTTTTATAATTTTACATTGTTTCACTACAGATAATGCAAATGTTGTTATTTACTATGATGGTTATTTCAACGATCTACATAACTATATTAATTACAGAGTATCAGATGTTGTAGTGCATAACCAAATATGGTTTCAAGAGTTAGAAGATACATTAATCTTCAAGTTCCACTTTTGAAGTTAATATCCATAACATGTTTTCAACCAAGGGCGTGTTGCAAAAATCATTGTTTGGATTAAAAAAACAATGTTTTGGATTCTGAAAATGTACTGTGGTGTACTGAAAAATGCTAGGGATTAAAAATCTAATCGGATTTTTTACGACAGTTTTTCAGATTCTGGTTTTAAGGACTTCCCATAGTCGTAAGTTTGCAAAACGTTTAGTATTCCTCTTTTTTTATAAAAACAAAAAAAAAATGATGAAAATAAGGTAGGGATTAATATGACAACTCGGCCAGAGTTTCATGAAATATACAAGCAAGTTAGGCTATTTATGAAATAAATAGTACCATTAGGCTTTTTATATAATTGGGCCTATACAACTAGGTTATTACGTCGGGTTTCTTTTGCATGAGAATTGACATTGGCATACAAAATTCATACTTGTTTCACAGATTTCAACACTTTGATTGGGAATAAACTATTTCCAGACATCTTCATTTTCCACATACAAAGGTTTTTTATTCTCTTGGTGAGTTTCTCTCTTTTTCCTTCTCCATCTCTTTTTCAATTGTTATACAATTGAGAAATTGTATTGTATGTCAAATACATTTTAAGAAACCAAAGTCATGACTTCAACTTTTTTGTAATTGCAGATGTAGCAATCACATAGAAATCAGATAGCAATCAAATTTTCGGGCGAAATTTTTTTGACATGTTTGCAAAAAAAAAAAAAAAAATAGAGACATGCGCCCAATTTTCAATTTTTTTTCTATTAAAGTTGCAACCTACACAATTTTATTTTGAATATAATTAATTAATTAATTTCACGAAATTAATGTAAATATTTATTTTAATAAATCAATTATGATCTATTAAAATATTTAAATAATTTATTTTTTACCATAAAAATTTATTAAATGAATGTGATTACTTCTTTTTTATATAAACAATTAATTAAATAACTAACAATATCTTAAATATATTTAATTAGTTAACTAATATTAGTTAAATTTCGTTACTACAAAAATTTATTTTCAATAATAATAATTGATTTTTTTTAATTATCAAGCAGTTACTAAAATTGAACTTAATGGATTATAAAAATAATTAAGTATTAGATTATAATATATTAATTGGTTAATTTTAATTATAAATTAGGAAAATTTTCAAAAAAAGAAAAATAAAGAAAACTATTTACACAAAATAGTAAAATTTAATCATTTTAGGTTTTTATCGATTTCTATTACTGATAGACGCTGATAGAAATCTATTAGTGTCTATCAGTATTTTTTTTTTTTTTTTTGCTATTTCTGTAAATAGTTTGTCATTTTTTCTATCTATGAAAATTTTCCTACAAATTAATTAATTTTAAAAAAATTATAATTAAAATTATTATTGATTCTTAATTAATTAACTTTTATCAATATATTGAATTATATTTATTTTTTAATTAATTAATCTATTACAATTATATAAGATTGTCATACTTAATTTCATAAATAAATAGAAACATAGATTTTGTTACATAAAATTCTGATAGTAGTTCTCATGCACAACGAAACACAGTCATCGTTTATTCTCATACATCTAAATCCCAGGTATCTTATTTCCAGACATTTTTCACCGGGCATGCGACACACATGGGTCCGCACTCTAGCCATCTTCTTTCACCATCCTTCACTGACGATCACACAAGAGTTAGTAGATATGTTCACAACAGTCAACACGTGCAACACACGACATCAACAACTCATGGTTTTTTTTCTTAACTTTCATTGTAGTGGTGACACCCCTTTCTTAATAAGTTCATTTTAAATTTGATGCATCTACTGATCACATTATATATATTTTTAAAAGAAAGTTAATTTTAAATAATTTTATCATCAATATTCGAAGTAGATATTTTAATCGAAAGTAAACCGTAAGAAACTGGTTTGGTTTTGAGTTGAAACAAAAATAACTTCAGTTTCCTCGATTAACAATTTTCAAGAGCCGAAAGGTTCAATTCGACCTCTGGTTTCATCCAAAACCAGACCAAACCAAACCGTACACATCCCTAGTTAGAAAGAAAGAAATCACAAGCATTTATTTATTAAATCTGTAATAAAATAAAACCACACTCTCCTAGTATTCGAGAACCCACGCACTAAAGCATCTCGACGTGCTCCCTCACCAACCCAACCAATTAGTTGTTTGATATTATAACTGGCGCTTAATATATTTATTTTATTGGACGGTTCGAGTTTTTTTCAATTTATTGTATGGGCTAACACGAAATCGACCCAATAATTTTCGTTTTTTATATTTTCAACTCAAAACCGCCAAATTGATCGACTTCAACCCGAACCAATGAGAAGTTTTGGTCAATTTAAGCGATTTCTTCGAGTTATTCAATTTTTCCTTGCACCCTTACTTTTGATGGTTGATGATCAAACTGTTACAACGACTCTTTGTCAGGATCAAAAGCAGCTTTTACAATAAATTTAGAGATGAATAATAAGATGAAAAATACTTTCTTCGAGAGTGGATACACAAATTAAATCTCAGAAACTTTGTAAGAACAATTCTTACATGTAATATTCCTCTAATGGCTATGAAAAATATAAAAATTGAAACTAAAAAAATTGTCAAAAAAATTGGAATAAGCTCTCTATAGGTTGCAGAATTTTTAGGATTTTTTTTTTCTTCAGAATTTTCAAATTTTTTGGGCTTCAAATAGAGATAGAAAAGCTGAAGTAGCCTAGGGTTGCCACATGTCAATATCTGATTGCTGCATTTAAAATAGTGATAATATATTAGAAATTTGACTGTTTGACCCACAGCATAGATTATCTTTTTTAATGTCATGTGTCAGTCCCTTATTGGTCGAAATAAAATAATAATAAATTTCAAACTTTTGACCGTTTGACTTTTTTTATTATTATTAAATTTATTTTATCATTTTATTAATAAACCTACCATGTTGTCACAATCCTATTAGGCTATCTCCATATCATCAAATGTGACTTTTGGGAGACCACGTTAGCACATTGACCGTCTACTTGTCGGGGTACCACATCATCAGTTTGACCGTGCACTTGCCATGTCAGATGCCACGTCATCACTCCATTAGGATTTGTCCTTCCGTTTTGTGTTGGCTATAACTTTTTTATTTGAATTCTGATCTGGGTGATTCAAATTTTGTTGGATTCATTATTTGAAACTCTATTCAATGGACTCTTCAAAACACTGAAATTGTTAGTTAATAAGAACAAATTTGTTATCATCAAAATATTAATTAATTAATCAATTAATTTGAGATTAAGGATCAAAAAGTCAACAACTCCATCTAATTGTCACTCCTCACCATACATACTTCTCAAATTGAAGTTAAACCATAGTAGAGGGAGTGGAATGTCGTGGAAACTTCAATTTTATTTCTCAATAAATAAACCCAAATAGTTCATGAAAAATAATCTACTGTAGTAAAAAAAATAATCAGCACCACAAGAAGATGATGTTTTGGTATACGGACCCCACTAATCACAATGAATAAGGTCAAATATGCAATTGGCTTTGTTACCACTAATAGAAAAACTATCACGAGTTTGTTTAGCTTAAGGACATGTGATACATGCATTATTCAGTTTCTTTTTTTATAGAGCTAAAATGAATAGCAGGAACTAATTACTTAACCATTCTATTCGATAGATGCCTCAATCTTCTATACTACAACTCAAATTCAGATAATTCTGAAAACAACGCATGCACAATAGGAATCTCTTGAAAATAATAAAGTCCAACATTCTATTCACTAGTGCCAAATAAGCTCCCTGAAATGTTGGTTCTGTATAGCACATAAAGAAGGTGTAAACCGACCAAAGCAATTAGTATCGTGATAAGGAAACCTTAACTCTCAACCCAAAGACCCAAGTTATTATGTAGCAAAAATCCTTGAATCTAAGGAATTAATACCTCCCTATACGATTTAGTTCAACCCCAAAAAAATGTTAGAATTAGATTACCTCTTGATCGAAGATCTAATTGAAAAATCTTGTTCTAGATTGAGTCACTCCACAATCAACTTGATCAAGGTTGGATTGAATGACTCACGTACATTCTATCACAAGAATTGCAAAATTCTGAGGGAAAAGTCTCAAATATGAGATCTCAAATTTCATTCATCAAATTCTGATTACAAATGGATGGGGAGAAGGCTTTATATAGCCTTGTAGAGATTCTAAACTTATTTAATATAAAGCAGAAAAAGTTAAAATAAAACATTAAAAGAGTTCTCCATCTTTCAACCACTTGGAAGAGAGGACTCAGTCATAGTAGGACTATGACTTATGTTCATTAGAGGGATCAGTGGTACTTAAGGAGTTAGATGTAACTGCAGGTGTATAACGATTATTGGCCGAGTTGTACTTACGAGAGATCTGTGAAGGGTTATCGCACTGTTGATTTTTTAAGATAGACACATAATATATCTATAGTAAGGAGAGTTTAGTTGTCAGTCTTTAGTGGAGTGCTTGGAAGTTAACGGATGGTGGATTCCTTGACTAAAGAGTTTAGTTAGTTATTCACGTATCGTTGGGTTTCGAGCTACAGGTCCATAAGGTTCTCTTGGTAGCTCAATGGATTCATGCTGAAGATCAGTTCTTAGTGTTGATTTAAATTGTTCAAATTGACAAGAGGTAATTCGATTATATATGATATGATCGGTGTGGTGTATGAGATACATCTAGTGGAGAGTTAATGTAAATGAGATTTACATTAAGAGCCATGGAATAGAAAAAAGCTATGGTTTATATATTTCATGAGATGAAATATTAAAACTATAATTTATAAATATATTATAATAAGTTGGTTATCATGTATATTTATGATAATTTTAATTATTAGATAATCATCTCTTTTTCTCTAATAACCAATTGAGCGAGAGGTTATGGTGGTTTCATGGTAACCATGAGATAAATAGAAAAATATTTTCCTAATTTTTAGAAGTTGTTGAATTGAGAGTTTCTATTCTCGGAAATTACTCACGATGGCTGTTAAGGAATGAGATTCACTAAACAATAGTTGAAGAAGAGACTAGACGATCGTGGTATGACACTACACAATAGTCACTCAGCTGGCCGATCAGTTAAATGATCACGAAGCTTCTTCTAAACGATTGGGCATCGTCTATACGATAGACCTAGTCATCTCTTACTTTCTCAATTGTTTACATGATCCTCCGGTCTCTTCCTCTAACCAATTCCACACAAAACCCACACTTTTGGATTCTCACACTGAGAATACCAAGGTAGCCATTGTGGTGGTGTCATAATCAACTCGACATAGTCGAGGTTTTTAGAGGTCGTTTGCTGTGTTTGTGATCTTAAAGTTCGTTGTGTTCGTAATTGTTATGATCGTGCTATGTTGCGATCGTAGTGTTTGAGCATTCAGGTTTGCAGTCTTGCTAATTGTTTGAGCGTTTGTGATCAAGGGAGATTGAAGATAAGTCTTCAAAGGTATGTTATTTTTATCCCTTGATCTTATAGAAAAATATGTTGTAATTTCGTTTTGTGCATAGCCTGTATGTTTCCGTTTCTTGATTGTAATTGTTAATGTTCATATATGAGTGGAATTTTGAATGACCATTCCACTGCTCATGGAAATCCACATCTGATTTCCTTCACTCATATCATTTAATCGGTACGGTATTCCCCATCGAATCGTGATGGATAACGGGAGACAATTCTCCAATAGCTTGATGGATAGGTTGTGTAAATTCAAATTCAAGCAGTACAAGTCGCCCATGTATAACGCCGCCACAAATGGGTTGGCAGGGGCATTTAACAAGACATTGTGCAACCTGCTGAAGAAAATTGTCTCCAAGTCGAAGAGAGATTGGCAGGAGAAGATCGATGAAGCGTTTTGGGCCTATCGCACCATTCACTGTACTCCTACAGGAGTCATCCCATACTCTCTCGTTTATGGGGTAGAAGTTGTCCTTCCTTTGGAAAGAGAAATTCCATCGCTAAGAATGGCGGTGCAAGAAGGGCTGACTATAAAGGACAATGCCAAACTTTGGCTCCAAGAGTTGGAAGCACTGGATGAAAAACAATTAGAAGCTTAACAAGCGTTGGAATGTTACCAAGCGCGAATATCTAAAGCCTTTGATAAACATGTAAGGCCTCGATCTTTTCAAGTTGGTGATATAGTGCTCGCCGTAAGAAGACCAATTATCACGAAAAGACATACGGGGAATAAGT
This sequence comes from Benincasa hispida, assembly GCF_009727055.1. Classification (NCBI taxonomy): domain Eukaryota; kingdom Viridiplantae; phylum Streptophyta; class Magnoliopsida; order Cucurbitales; family Cucurbitaceae; genus Benincasa; species Benincasa hispida. The sequence continues at coordinate 60,261,343 of NC_052352.1, read as the reverse complement.
TTACACCTAAATGGGATGGGCCTTACGTCGTCAAAGAAGTCTAAACAAATGGAGCATACAAGATAGTTGATCAAGACGGGCTAAGAATCGGCCCAATCAATGACAAGTTTCTCAAGAAGTTTTATGTTTAACAAATGTAAAGAAAAAAAATCTTTGTACGAACTACGTTACGACTTGATCCCTGTCATTATAAAGGGTATGTAGGCAACTTAAAGAAATTTAAGTTCAATCGCATATAAATATATATATGTATATATATATATATATATATATATTTGTATGAACTACGTTATGACTTGATCCCCGTCATTATAAAGGGTACGTAGGCAGTTTAAAGAGATTTAAGTTCAGTCACGTGATCAAAAAATATATGTGTGTATGTACATGAGTCTAGTGTTAACAAAATTAATTAAATAGATAAAAAAAAACAAATAAAAGAAGCAGAAATTTAAAGAAGGCTACAAGGAGCCGGAGAACATCACTAAGGAAATAAAATAAAATAAAAAAAAAATTCCCTCATTTCTTCCATATAACTTCCATATATGAGATTTCAGCACTACAATAGTTGAATCTAGTAACTAAAAGAGAGATACAAGGAAAAAAAACAACTAGGCCACTGCCTACTGAGGTACGCCTAATCTAATAAAACAAGCAACGTTAAGTCAATGTACCCAGTGGTAGTTCCCTAGCTTCTAACACCTGACATAGGACATCTAAAGCTTTAACATCTTTATTAGAAAGGATTGGGGTGGTCTCAATCTCGTTTATCGCCCCTTGCATCTCCGAGGCCTCAAGCTTATGTCGAGTCAAAAGGCTTTCTCTATCAAAAATCAACAGGATATTTCGGCCCGTTCAACCCTGATAGCCTCCAACCTGGTAACAGTTCCTCTTCTTCTTATAAGGCCCAAGAGTCGCATTCAAGTAGTGCTTTTTGTTTAGCAAAAGCACTACTCTCATCGTACAATATTTTCTCCAGATCAGACTTAGCCTCCTTCAGATGTTGCTCCTTACTTGTCTAAGTTAATTAAGAGGAAAAGAATAGCTGAAACTGATTATACTTTTCCATGTTTCAAAAGTACTCATCCAAAAGTTTTCTGAGAAGAGGGTGGTTGGCACCACAAATCTCGGAAATGGCTTGGAATATCTTATGAGTTTCTTTCTCCAGATAGAGAACCTTATCAAAAGGAGTACGCATGATCTTCTTGGGCATAGTCTCCTACATGGCTAAAGTTGCGTGGCGTCGAACGTCGGAAACCACATTGGCAGCACAGTAGACCTGCCAACTATTTGAGCGTTTTCAAACCTATCTCTTACTGAATAATCAATCTGACTGAATGAGGAAGAAAAGAATGCCGATCGTTAGCGAGAAGAAAAGGATTCCAAGAATAGCTTAGGGAAAGCAGGTCCAACTAACTACAATGCCTGACGAACGCGTTTTAAGGCCTGTCACGCACCTGCTCTTAACCTAACACAGCGTGCGGCACCACCATCCTATTAAGTATATTGTGGAGCTTAGAGCTTTTATATGATATGCTAACTCGAAAACCTCGGGAACGTCCAAGGTGCTGCCCTGTTTACTCGCCTCGAGAGCTCACGATCATTTAGACTTGTCAGGACCCTCGACGTTTCTCCGGGTTGGAAAGCCCTTCCTACTGCAGGCACCAAGGGGCAACTAGTTTCCTTGGTTACGGGATCTAAAGCCTCGATGTTCCCAACGACCACCGCCTCCTTGACATGAGGGATGTCACTGGGGATAACACGCATTTGATAGGACCTTGGCACGGGATCCATTGGCAGGGCTTCGGAAGTACAAACTCCCTCAACGGCTGAGTCAACGACAAAAGAGCCTACCAAAGATTCTTCGCTTCGCGATGCCTCAAGTCCTTGAAGAGAGAGGTTCAAGGGTGACTACAGAAAAATGAGACTAAATATAAATCGTATAGTAAAAAAGGTGAAATGAGAGGACTTTTAAAAAGAGAGAGCGTATCAGTAGTTTGAGAGCGTTAGAAGCCACCATATCATTCCGAACCCTCTCAAGAAAATCGGTATCCGATGCCCTGTGCTTTTTGGAGGGTCGCTTTCAATGACGGTCGCCAGTACTACTATGACTATCCTCCTCAATCGATTTGAAAACGTCTTTTTGTGCGATCGTTGTCGCCTCCTCAGTCAGGCGAAGTTGCTTACCCCCATGGTTAATCCCTCTACCTTTGGGTAGTCTTGGTAATGTTGGGGGAGGAATAACACTAGTCACTAACAGATGGCGATTCTCTTCGATGTAGTTCTCGTGCTTTTTTAACCACCAATCCTTGAACTGTGGAGTAACATGGGTGTGCTGATCCAATGTACGAGCTGGCAGGAATACCTGAGACAAGTGCTTACGTCTCATGCATACTCTCCAGTAACGTAAAACATTCTTCGGTATAAGGGTGGATGGTATTCCTCCTATATCATTCGGAATGTCCTGATGGAAGCCAAACTGTCGACCAAAGTGAAAGAATCTATACGACTCTATAGTTCGAAAATTCCCACACTGGGAGGATAAATAGCCTGATCGCATGCTGGAGAAATAACTAGACTTCAGAAAAGATAGGTCTCTACCATCAGTAGGCGTTCATGCCTGCTTCTGTGCTGAATGTTCACGTGCCACTGAATACTAACACCGCTATGGATCAGCTCCCGTGCCTTGTACTCGTCGAAGTAAATTGAGCCACCTTCGCCAAAAAAGTTGGCCATCTTGGGACCCCAAACAGTTATAGGAACAGGGTAACGTGTGTTGAAGTAATGGGCTAGCCAGCCATAGACATAATGCATGGGAAAGTGAAAGTCAATATGCCCAATTGGGTTCAAAGCCTCTGTTATCAGCCCTAGACCATGGTAGATCTTGGCCAAGACCGGAACGACGAGATTATAAATTGTCCTGTTAACCATTAAGCTAGCCATTCTAAAGATCTCGAGGCGAAGGTAACCTCCCTTCTGAGAAAATACAAAAAACATAACCAGTAGGATAGAAAGGCAACCAGATAGGTTTTTTTCCTTCAACTCGTTTCCTACCTCTAGCTTTGCGAATAACATATTTTCCCTAATCAACAAATCTCGAAACGCGATCTGCATACCGTCAGGATTTTGCATGGACCGGGAACGAGAGGCTTTCTTTTGCTTTCGTGTAATGGGCTTGTCGTATTTGCGAGCCCCTAGGAACCAAAAAAAGATCCAGGAGCTGATAGACATTGAGGAGTCATGCTTCAAGGGTGTCATGCGATTTTCTCTCTACGAGCACACTATCAAAAAATACGCCTGAAAAAGGTGTTCACATGTTTTCGGCAAGTACTTCTCTTTGTCACGGTAACCGGTTAGCTCTTTAAGGGAAGGAATCACTTCCTCGTAAAAGCTTCCTTTGACCGGAAAGCCCTCGAGCAAATAGAGATCCCATAAAGAAATTGATGCTTCGCCTGCTGCGATATGAAAAGTGTTAGTTGAAGGGCACCAGGCTTTACTAAAAGCTCGAACTATGTCACCATTGCGATCATCTGTGTACAGGGAGGTCGTCACTGTGTCAAACAAACTAATGTCACGAAGGAATCGCTCGTTTCGACCTACTAAAACTTTGAGCCACTCCTAATAACAGTCAACGAAGTCGAATTCTCCAAGAACTTTTGTTATGACGGTTTAACGAACTTGGCCCTCAATTATACGATGTCTCAATGTTAGCACTCGATTTGGATTGGGGGTCTCCTCATGAATAGAAGATCGCAGGATCCATGCACGCTTTCCCCAGGTCAAGGGCACTTCCATTGATAATTTGGAAAGGATCGTGTTGTCGTCTAGGCTGGCCAAGGACCAGCTAATAACTTTGCCACAGGAAGGCTAAGTTCTTTCTTTATGGGCTGACTCCAGTCTTTAAGAATCAAGAAGTGCCTCTCATCCGATGAAACGTGCTCAGTGAAGTGAACCATCATTCTTCAAAAAAAATGTCAAAGGGGGATGAGCCTCAACCATAGGGTTCAAAGATATATATATACATATATATAACCTATTCTTCGTGACAATTTGCTAAAAAAGGGGGAATGGGGGAACTGTAATAGACCTTTCCAAGATCTTCCTTAGGGTGATCGAATGGGAGAGTTGTAAGCCTTTGCGAGGCCTTTCCCATGATGATCAGGATGCACACACAGTGTTACAAGGTAAACCTTTTCGGGATCCTCCCTAGGGTGGTCGAATGGGGAGTTGTAAGCCTTTACGGGCCCCCCTCCCCCCATGACGATCAGGATGCACGAACAACGTTGCAGGATTGTCCCTAGGGTGATGAATGGAGGAGTTGTAAGCCTTTGCGGGCCCCACTCCCCCATGACGATCAGGATGCACGAACACCGCTACAAGGTAGACCTTTTAGGGATCATCCCTAGGGTGATCAAATGGGAGAGTTGTAAGCCTTTGTGGGGCCTCTCCTTGGACGATCAAGATGCGCGAACGACGCTACAAGGTAGACCCTTTCCGGGATCGTTCTTAGGTGATCGAATGGAAGAGTTGTAAGCCTTTTCGGGGCCATTCTCATGACGATTAGGATGCGCGAACGACGCTACAAGGTAGACCCTTTTCCCGGATCGGTCCTTAGGGTGATCGAATGGAGAGTTGTAAGCTTTTCGGGGCCCCCCATGATGATCAGGATGTATGAACGGTGTTGCAGATCATCCCTAAGGTAATCAAATGGGGGAGTTTTTTTTTTTTTTTTTTTTTTTGTGCTCCCTTGAGTTGCGCTTTAACTCCTACAAAAAAAAGTAAGGGGCAAGTTAGTAAACCTACACAAAAAATAGTAAGAGGGCAAGTTAGTAAAAAAAAAAAAAAAAAAAAAGAAAGGAGAGTGATGATGGTTGCATATAAGTAAAAAAAAAAAAAAGAAAGGAAAAAAGAGGAAAAAAGAAAAAGAAGAGTTTTGCCAAAAAAAAAGAAAGAGAAAAAAAAAAGAAAAGAAGAAAATGTCTACATATATTGTTTACAATAAAAGAAAAAAAAAGGAAAAAAAATAAGGAAATAAATAAAATCATAAATAAAAAATAAAACCAAAAAAAAAAAATTAAAAAAGGGGAAAAAGGAAGGGGCGCCCCCCATCTTTCAGCCGCCGAGGTGCACGAGCGACGGTGAGCGGTGGCGAGCCCTGACGTGCCTCGAACGACGAACGGGTTGCGGCAAGCAGGGTCGACGGCGGCTGGGTTTCAGCCGGGTGAACGCGTGAAGAAAAAGGCCAAAATGGCTCTGATGCGGCTCGGCTGCTTGAAGGCACTCGAGATGGCTCCAACGCTGCTCGGCTCGACTCTGACGACTCAGCCAAGAAGGAGGGAAATCTTAGATTTGGTTAAATCTAAATTTTATTTAGTTAAAAAAAATTATTTGAAACTTATTCCCTTATTTTAAATTCAAAATTTTTAATCCCTAAAATCGGATTAAATTGGGATAGGAGTTAAATTTGGTCATATTCCAAATTTCTTTCTTAAAACCAAAATCTTAAGTTTTTATCTCTAAACTAAATTAAAGTGGGGTAAAACTTGAATTTTTATTTTAAACTCAAAATTTATGAGTTTTATCTCTAAAATCAAATTAAATTGGGACAAAACTCAAAATTTCTCGTAAATTTGGCCATATTCCGAATTTTATCCCAAAGTCGAGTTAAATTTATGTACTAAATTCATAGTTTGACTGACACATTAATTGAGGTCAAATTCAAGAACGGATATATTTGGATTTTGGTTCCAACTTTATATTTTTCGAGATTCATCCACTCATATATGTGCAGAAATCTCGAGAGGGGCATTTGTTGAATGAAAAATTTTGGACCAATCACAAGTTGTCACGTCATTTACTAAATTAATAATGAAATTCTAAATCATTAAATTTAGGACCAATTAGGGGTTGATACATGTCTCGAATTGAAGTTGAAGACAAATTTTGATGACGTCACGTGGTGTCATCATGACCATTGAATCAAGTAAGATTAATTTAGTCTCTGATATAATTATTTGGGTTAAAGTCCAGTTGATCCCAAAATTGGGTTTAATGAGACCTAAATACCAAGGTAGACCCATATCCAAGTAATTAGGCCTAAGGGCTAGACCTAAATCCACGGGCCCATTAAACCCATGGGCCAGCCAACCCAAGCCCATGAAGCCCATCAAAGAGTTCTATAAATAGAGAAACTCTTCTCATTACCAGACAGCAATTCTACATTCAGAAAGCCTAGAGATAATTCATCTCCTGCATTCTTAGAAGATACTTCAAGAATGTTCGGTGCTTTTCTTCTTCAAGTTAAGCACATCCACCCAACCGAGAGAATCAGAGAATCAAGTACTAGAGATCGATATTAAAATTTTGATTCTATATATCATTAAAATTTATATAATTTATCCTAAATTAAATTGTGTTATTTTGAATATTTTTGAATAATTCAAGGTAAAAGTACGAGGAAATATATAATATATTAAGAAAAAGTAAAATTATCGAGTTATAGGTTATAGTTAGAATTGGAGAACTCAAATGAAAATTTTTAACCTACCCTAATTTCACTCCATGTTGGTAGCCTCTTTGTTTAAGGTATTTTTTCCCCATTCCTTTTATTATAAAGTTTATGTAAGTTTCTTTATTAATGGAAAAATAACTGGTTCCGGTTTATAATTAAACTGTTATTTAAAAAAATATATGTTTCAACCATTAAAATTTAAAATATTATTAATTATAATTAATGGTAAAAGAATCTGAAAAGGTAGATCATATGAAAAAGTCTAAAATTAATTTTTTTTTAAAAAAAAATATAAATCTAAAATTTATTTTTCACATTTAGTTACTTTATATTGAAATTTTAAAACTTATGGAATTTTAACAATTTCATAATTATCTTCCACTCTTACTTTTCTTCTCTTTTTTGGACAATTTATTATTATTATTATATATATTTTTTCAAAAAAGGGTTTTTTCTGGTTAGTTTTCTTATTATTATTTTCTAGTATATAAGCTTAGAATCCTTTAATTACTTTTATAAAAAAAATTAATTATTCATTATAAAGTGGTAAATTTACTCATGAGTTTGATTTTTTTTCTTTTTTAAATATGATCCTAACTTTTAAGCTTTTATTCTTCATGGTTTGTATTCAATTTTCTAATTTATTCAACAAATAGCACCCTATAAAATTGTAACAACGGTAGAGTTTCAAACGTTTAATCCTTTAACAAACAATCAAAATCAATACAACTTATTAGTACTTAACATATACTTCTTTCATCTAGATTGAAAGTTCAAATCCTCATACTCCAACTTGTTGTATTAAAAGAAAATTTTAGGAATCATTTCTAACATTTTTAACTAATTGAATTATAGGAGATCGAGTTGTTCTAAATAATTAGATATCAATTTCATTCAAATATTTATATTCCATTTTTGGAACAATTAACCCTATCAAATAATAAATGAAGATCAAGAAGAAGAAAAAAAAAACTTCATAACATCTACCCTACCTATTGCAATTATTCACTAAAACAAACAAAATTTCAAGAGTGAATTTAATATTATTATTAATTACTACAATATTTTTCCTTTTGAAAACCTTTTGGTAATAAGAAAGCAATAAAAACTAATTAAAAATCGTGGTTAAAGGCTTTGACATTTACATAAAAACTTAAATTCAATAATTTTAGAGAGAGAGAGAGAGGAGAAATTTTCAAATAAGAAAACTACGTAAAAATGCAACCATTTAATGTGAAAAGGAATACTTTTAGAGGTGAAAGATGAATTCATATGCTTCAACTTTAGAATCATTCATTAATTCATTTAAAATAAGAAAAAAAAAAAAAACAAAATTTTGCCTTTTTAATTTATGGGAGTAGGTTTAATTAGGTGAGTCTCTTCCCTTCCCACCACGCCTTACACAAAATTAAAATTTCTATTTCTAAGATCAACTTAGTCAAACTATAAGAGATTCCTTTATTATAAAAAAATATATATTCTTCATGTTTGTCGTTTGTTTTAAAATTTTATTATCTATCTGTGATAGATTACTATTTGTGTCTATCTGTGTTATGATAGATACTGATAGTAGTCTATCGCTGTTTATCATAGATATCATAGATAGATTGTGGTATTTTTCTATTATTAACAAAATATCTAGTTCTATCATTTTTCAAAAGTTACAACAAAACTAGTTTTAAAATAGAAATCGTTTAGAATTTCGAATAGAATTTGAACATCAAATGGTATGACAGTGATTTAGAATGAAAATTTTGATTGTCTAGCAATTCTAAAGTCATCACCACTTTCTTGTAGGTCTCCATTCTCATCAAAAACTCTAAAAAGATTTTACTTCTAGGATATAGTTTTGAAATATTTTATGTGAGATCAAGGATAATATTACCACTTTTGAAAAAATAAAGATACGTTTGAAACAAATGTTAAAGTTCATGGTTTTTTTTTTTTTTTTTTTTTTAATAGCATTCTTTTTACAGAACAAGAATATTTAACTTATCCTATATTCTTTTTTACTTTTCGCTATACAACTTTTACGTACAAAATGAACATAGTTCAATAAGTATAATTAACTTTGTATTATCGGCTTTGAAATTAGATGTTGTTTCTTTTTCCAATGTATAAAAATAAAAAATAAATTTTTGGAATATGAACCAATAGGAATTTATAAAATTATTTTAAAATTTTAAAATTTGGGTCACGATTTCAAGATTTTTTTAAAATAATGTTATTTTAATATATATTAACAAAAATAGGGTAGAGTTGAAAATATTGACAAAAATAGGTTTTTTAATTATGTACCCAGTATACGATTACACTTTTTTTTTTAATATGAGTGCAAAATAACTATGTTTTCATTGTAGATTAAATATATAATTAAGTTTAATAATGAAAGAATTTGTGGACCCATTCCTAAACTTTTAATATTGTTGTACATCTTCAATTAAAAAATAATAATTAGTCAATCTACTTTTTTTTTAAAAAAAAAAGAAAAACAAATCATGGACCGGGTCCATGATATGAAAATCGTGAACTCGGTCCATGTGTCTCCATGCGGACGGTCAACCAAGTCAGCTGACGTGGTGTTGACTGGATTAAGTGTTAATCGTGTATCCCGCACACGATTTTGCCACATGACAATCGTGTACACCGTACACGATTTTACTACCCTACTTTTGTCAATAGTTTCGATACCCACTTATTTTTAAAAAATACTTTCTTGTATACCCCATTTTTGCCAATAATTTGAAAAAATACTATATTTTTTTAACTTCATCCCGATTTCAATAACATTATTATTGAAAATGCATGACATCTTTAAAAAAAAAAAAATGTATTACAAGAATATTTTAGAGATGTTATTATCAAAATGATGACATCAAGATGATATATCAAGCTATTGAAAGAAATTAGAAAAAAAAAAGTTTGAAATTTAATTTAATATTTTTAAAAGGCAGAGTGAGAATATTGTACGGTCAATATATGACCATGATGATATATTCTTATTTATTTGCATGAAGAAGAAAGTCAATAAAGAGGGTGATGATGAAATTATTATTTATTATTAATTAGTTGAGAGAATCAATATATTAGTATATTAGTCAAAGAGGAAAAAGGCACACAAAGCTCATGCATCTCCAAATAGAAGAAATATTATTTTTCATCTTTAAATTATTTGCTCGTGGTCATTTTTTTTCTTTAACTCATTTGCCTCGTGATGTGGATATGTCGTTTCTTAAATTATTTGTCACGGTAATCGGTTAGCTCTTTCAGGGTTTACTTTTCTAGGTTTTGTTCAATAATCATTTTCGTTTTTTTAAGAGTTAAATTAATAAATCATTGAATTTTTTTATAAGGTGGATGGACGCTCTTTCATTACAAATTAGTTTTGAGATGGAACTCATGTTATCTAATATGTACATAGCCCATGAAGCCCGAATGGAAATTCGGTCCAATAAAAAAGTTTGGGATCCAATCCACGAATGGTAAAACTAAAAAAGAGGCACCATTGAGAGAATAAAGGCTTAATTTTCAAAAAAAGTTTTGGTTATCATTTTATCTTTTGTTTTTGGTTTTTGAAAATATTAAATTTATTTCCTTTACAATGATTGATATCTTTCTTAATTACAAAAGTTTTTAGCAAAATTTCAAAAACAAAAATAAGTTTTAAAAACTACTTTTTTAGGCCCCATAATTTGGTAATTATTTTGTTTTTTGTTTTTTTTTTTTTTAAGTTAAGCTTATAGACAATATTTCCACCTTTAAATTTTTTTCTTTGTTATCTACTTTTTTACCAATAGTTTAAACAAGTAAAATTTTGAAAACTAAAAAAAGGTAGCTTTTAAAATTTTGTTTTTGTTTTTAGAATTTGGCTAAGAATTCAATCATTATATTTAAGAAAGATGCAAATTATTGTAAGAAACGAGGAGAAAATTGGCTTAACAAGAACCAAAACAAAAACCAAATTGGTTACTAAACGAGGTCTTAGTTTTCAAAATTTAGCTTGATCTTTTAGAACATGGTAAAAAATAGATAATAAATCATGAAATTTAGAGGTGGGAGGAATCTTTTTAGACTATTTTTAGAAAAATAATAAAAAATAATAAATGATACCAAATGAGATTTTAGTTTTCTATTTTTTATTTGTTACTTTCAATTTCTCTATTATGTTTTCTCACAATCTTTCTTAAAAGGGACATTATTGAATCTTTAACGAAAGTAAAAATAAAATTAAGATTTTAAAAACTATGGTCTCATTAGATAACTATTTGATTTTTTAATTGATTTTTAAAATTAAATTTATACCCACTATTTCTATATATGAGTTTCTTTGTTATGTTGTATATCTACTTTCTAAAAAAATCAAATAAAAGCTCAACTTTGAAACTAATAATTGTTTTTTTCTTTTATTTTTATATTTAGCTAATAATTCAAATATTTATTTAGAAAAAACAAAAATTATAACATCTAACTGTGAGAAAACAAACTAAATTTCTATTATTAAACAGGCCTACATTCAGTTTTCAAAACTTGTCTAAATCTTGAAATATTTTCAAAAATTAACAATAAAACAAAGAAGCTTTTAAGTGAACACAATATTTATAAGCTTAATTTTAAAAAGAAAAATTAAACACTAATCAAATGGGAACTTGAGTGTCCATAATTTGAAGAAGAGAAAATAATTCAAATAGTACATAAATTTGTTAACTTTAACCTAAAAAGTTCTTTCAAAACTAGTTTTTCTAACCCTTTTTTTAGTTTTAAGAGGGCATCACATAGTGATGTTAGAGAAAAATCCTCAAAAAAAAAAAAAAAAAGGGTTTTTTCCTTTAGCTATTTGAAATCTCTCTCTTTCTTATTTTTTCAAAGTTTATTTGGGGGTAAAGTAATATATATTTGAAGAGAAGAGAGAACAACGATTTCTAGATACGTTTCAAATTGAAGAAATATTTGTTGAAGTCCAATTGAAAATCTCGTATGGATTCAACTTCAAACAATAATTTCTTTTAAAGAAACGAGGTTTAATTTTTTAGGGTTTGGAAATTTTCTTTTAAAAGTTGGGGATTTTTTAAAATCAAATAAACTTTTCTATATTTTTCCTCGTAAGAAATTGACCCGAACCTCATGTGAAAAAAGATAGAATACAATTAAATTTGATTAAAGAATAATTTTCGATAATTTGTCTGTACTTTTTCTATAAGGACTCGACTAGTTCCTTATGGGAAAAAAAAGACATAAATGTTGTTCTACGAGTAAATTTAATTAAAAAATCACATAAATATTTTCTCAATACATTTCCTATAAAATTTTCCATAAATGTATTCTAAAAAGACGTTGCATACCCGACAAAATTATATATAATATATATATTTTTTATTTTTTATTTTAAAAAAACATATGACTATGCCCTAAGGGATAGTTTGGAAAAACGTGAAGAGAAAATGAAAAAAAAAAAAAATTCGGTAAGAAAATTTCCCATAATAATACAATTCCGGTAAGAATTCAATTATTGTAAGAAAATTTTCCATAAGAATTCAATTATCCATTTAGGTCTTAGTTTTTTTTAAAAAAGAAAAAAAGAAAAAAAAAATTCTAATGTAGTTTGCAAGATACTTTTGTTGGATATGCATGGTCTTTTTTTAAAAAAATAAATTAGATAACATTTACAGAAAAATTTAGGGGGAATGTTTTAAGAAAACATTTACAGAAATTTTTAAATTTAATTTACTCGTAAAACAACATTTCTGTGACTTCTTTTCCATAAGGATATAGTTGACTTCTTAATTACGTGAAAAAAATTAGAAAAATTTACAAGAAATTAGGATTTTTTTAATTAAAGTTAATTGTATTCTGTCTTTTTTCCCATAAGGTCTTGATCAATTTCTTACCGAAAAAATACAAAGTAGTTTACAAAAATTTTGATCGATAAAAATCCTCAATTTTTTAAAGAAAATTTCCAAACCCTAAAATGTTGAACCCCTTTCTTTTAAAAGAAATTCTCGTTTGAAGTTGAATCTTTACGAGATTTTCATGTGGATTTCAACTAAGGTTCATTCAATTTGAAATATATTTGGAAATCATTGTTCTCTCTTCTCTTCAAAATCATTTTATTGTTTTCTTCCTATGGTTCCTACTAGAAAAACATAACAAACTCCCCAAATAAAAGTTGAAAAGTAAGAAAGACGAGGGATTTCAAATCGCCAAGAGAAAGAAAAACAATTTTTTTTTTTTTTCTTTTCACAAGGATATTTCTTAGGCATCACATTGTAGGGTACTCTCGACAAAAGTTGGAAAAAAATAAGAAAAAAGTTAGAAAAACTAGTTTTAAAAATGAGGTTAGTTTTGAAAGGCCAAGAAATTTTTAGAGAAAAATTTACAAAATGACCCAAAAACCAAAAACTTTTCTATAGATAACTTCTTTTTAAGAACTTTTATATGACTGACCTTTTTGTCATATGAAATACTAGATATACCCCGACCTTTTAAAATCAAACAAGTTGGTGCCTATTCCATCCCTTTACTTAGTGATCATTCGCATTCTCCTAATGTCACCCTTACTTCTCTCATTTCTCTCATTTCTCCATTACTTCTCTCAGTTTTCTCTCAATGTCTCTTTTTCATTTTCGACATTGTTCACTGCTCGTCAGTCGTATCTACACATTTTCGCCTTTGTTTCAATTTCGTATCCACCATTCTAGTAATCTGAAAGGCATGTTACTCTCTTCTGTTGTTGTTTGAAATTGTTCACTACATGGGTTTGATTAGGGTTTGTTTAATACATGGATATAGATCAATAACTTTATATAATCGACCGTATAACTTTATATAATCGATCGTATAGCTTTTAATACTAGATCACATATATTTATATAATCAATCGTATAGATTTTGCTAAATGATCGTATAACTATTAATAAACAATCGTATAACTTTTATTGAACAATCATATAGCTTTTGCTAAACAGTCATATAGCTTTAATACTAGATCGTACAACTTTTTATAAATGATCGTATAACTTTTAATAAACAATCGTGTATATTTTCATACCCAATCATGTAGCCTTTCATACTCAATCTTATAGCTTTTAATGCTCGATCATATATATTTGTTAGATTATAGATGGCACAATCAGTCCCAGTTGAGAAATATTTTCCTACTACCGTAACTTCCATGGCCCACATTGGTAAGACGAATGCACTGATCAAGAAGAAACTAACCATAACATAGATGGGCATGTTTAGGAAAACATGTTTTGGTCCACTACTGGACATCGACCTTGTATTCAATGGCCAATTTATGCATCATTTTCTTCTAAGGGAGGTCACCAATGAGAATCCAAATATCGTAAGCTTCAACATCATGGGGAAGAAGGTGACATTCACACAAGATTATTTTAATTTGGTTACTGAGTTGTGGTCGACCAAGGAAAGATTGGAAAGGGATACCAACAGTGAAAGGCTATGACATCTCATCCTCGGACCGAAGGTATATAACAAACCAATTCTCTACAAGGATGTCAAGTCTGCATATGAAAAGTTCAAATCTGCGAATAACGAAGATGCCATGAAGGTTGCATTGTTATTATACAAAGAAATGGTGACGATGGGGAAAGATAAGAAAACTCAATTCGATTTGAAAACACTTGGGATCATCGATGACACCAAAGTCTTCAAACATTATGTCTGGTCCTTGGTCATATATAAACGAACATTGAAAAGTTTGAAAAACATTTTGCGCGGAAAAAAGGAGATACACGAATTAAAGAGACAATCAAATCCTAAACATGTCACAATTTACTACATAAAGAGATTTGCACATGCATTTCAGGCACGTACTATTCCAATTTATTTCAATATCAACTGATTTATGATGTTGTATACTAACAATGTTGTCTAAATTGTGTAGGTACGGGCTTATGAATTATTGTTCTCATCTAGTAAGCTCATAGCTACCAAAGTCAGCAAGAATGAAATTCTATGCATTATGAAATGGACATGTTCAGTAGTGCCATCGTGGAAGATACTAGAGAAGGATGTCTTCCAACCCAAAAAAGTAAGAATGTATTTCTATATACACCGCAGTTTACCTTAAATTGTGAGGTCGTTTAGCTTAAGGTAGATGATCTTGTAGTTAAAGATAAACAATCGTTTAGCTTAAACTAGATGATTATTTAGCTTAAACTAGATGATCGTTTACATTTAACTACATGATCTTCTAGTTTAAGTTGTGTGATCGTGTAACTGACCGAGTGATATATTTGTTGGGAATATCTTAAACTTGCAGTTCGTAAATGTTGTCAACATATTCTATTTATCAATAAAAATGTTGCTGGATTTTGAACGAAATCAGACATGAGGATTTTCATAAGCAGCGAAATGATAATTCCAAATTCCATTCGAAATTGAATACTAACAATTACCGTCAAGAAACGAAAACTTACAGGTTATGCACAATACGAGATTACAACATGCTTTACAATGAGATCAAGGGATAAAGTATACATACCTGACACACTCTTCAAATTCCCTCGAGCACGAACTTCAAGCGTCCAAGACAGCAATACACGAAAGCTCAAACACAACGACCGCAACACAGCACGATCAACATCAAACACCACACGAGTAATGCGAACACACAACGAACGACCTCAAAAACCTCGAACTCAGTCGAGTTGAGTGAGAACACCACCACAATGATTACCTTCGTATTCTCAGTGTGAGAATCCAGAAGTGTGTGCTTTGTATGGACTTGGTTAGAGAAAGAGACTAGAGGAATAACAATTGTGTAGACAATTGAGCAAGTGGGAAATCAGAAGAGTCTATCGCATAAACGAATGTTCAATCGTGTAGAAGAAGGCAACCTATCGTATAGATATTGCCCAACGATCGTTTAGCTACAACCAATTGAATGAACTATCGTATAGTAACACTCCAGGATCGTTTAGCGAAACGATTCCACTTGATAGCAATCCATAAGTTTCTTTCCGAATTAAGCAACTCTTCTAAATTTAGGAAAATATTTTTTCTTTTATCTCAGGGTTACCATAGAACCACCAATAACCTCCTACTCAATTGGTTATTAGAGAAAAAGAGATAATGATCTAATAATTAATAAATATATATGATAACCAACTTACTATATTATATTTATAACCTATAGTTTTAATATTTCATTTCATGAAGCGTATAAACCATAGTTCTTTTTCTATTTCATGGTACTTAATGTAAATCATATTTACATTAATCCTCTACTTGATCTCATACATCACACCGATCATATCATATATAATCGAATTTCCTCTTGTCAATTTGAACATTTCAAATCAACTTCAAGAACTGATTTTCAACTTGAATTCATTGAGCTACCAAGGAAACCTTATGAACCTATAGCTTGAAGCTTCAACGGTACGTGAATATCTGACTAAACTCTTTAGTCACAAGATCCACCATCCGTTAACTTCTGGGTACTCCACTAAAGATATAGTTGCACTCTCTTTACTACAGATATATTTTGTGTCCATATCAACCAATCAACAGTGCGATAACCCTTCACAGATCACTCATAAGTACAGCTGGGCTAATTAACCGTTTTGCCCCTGTAGTTGCATTTAACTCCTTAAGTACCATTGATCCCTCTAATGAACATAAGTCATAGTCCTACTATGATTGAGTCTTCTTTTCCAAAGAGAAGCTGTGGCCATTATATTCAAGACTCAGAATCAACCCTTAAGGGAGCAATCTATCTATTTACCCCTGCTTCGAGGAAGTAGTGAATTCCATCTTGTGTAACTGAGTTCTCAGCTCCCAAAAAAGACAAATTCCCAAAAAGGTAGGCATGTTGAGTTGGCAATCTGGCCACTCTCACCCATACTAATCAAAGGACTGCCCTCAAAGATAAGAGTTCCCAAAACACTCAAGATTAAGGTCATATCATCTATGGTCGTTTAGGTGAGAAGTAAGTCTCAAGTATCAACGGCGTTATATAAAGAGACGAATAATCTCGTGGTCCGATCTTATACAAACTCTTTGTATAGGATACCCCCGCTCACATGTCTCCACATGAATGGTTAGAATCAACCATCTATAGTAGTTCACAACACTTATAAACCTCTACAAAGCGGGCCACAGTGTCACCAGGATTAGGTATCCCTTCTTAATCTTTATACTATAGACCTAGGTTATCACTTAAGGCATGATCCACTTATATATCTCATATACATGCTTAAGTTTACATACAATAACCATGGAGCTTTGATTATTGGATATAAGTAAATGTCAAATAAAACAACTATTATTTTATTCATAACAATGTGTACAGTTTACAAACTACGAGACTCCGAGAGAATTAGGACACCAATCCTAACAAATTTTTTATTCAATAAATTACTATTGATATTGCATCCTTATATGAAATCCAATAAACGAATCCATGACTATAATATGAATACTTTAACTTTATGTGACGACATAAAAATGTATCAAGTTTTAGTATGTAGCCATAATGGTCTATAAGTATACAAATGAGATTGGATACCTCATCCTGGTGACACTATTGGATGTAGCCCATTTTGTATACTGGTACAAATGATGTGATCCAAAAATCATTCATGTAGAGTCATATGAGTGGGGGTATCATGTGCAATGAGTTTCCATAAGACCGGACCTCGAAATATCCACTTTTCTTTATAATAACCGTTTACTGTTAAAACTGACTATCTCAAACTCAAATGACCTAGGGTAACTCAATCTTAATCTTGAGCTAACTATGAACTTCTGTTTTATTTGGGATTATCCTTTAATCTACATAAGTGAGAGTAATCCAACAACACTACTCAATAAGCCTCCCATTTTGGGGATAAGACCGGATAGATAACTGGGGAACTTTGCAATATGGAATTCACTCCTACCCGATTTAGGGTTAGCAGATGGGTTGTTCTCTTAAGCACCGATGCCTTGTCTTGAACAACGGGGCCCCGCCCTATCATGGAAGAGAGGGTTATGATTTATAAGTTGGACTATAAATCAATTGTTCAAGGGAGGATCAATGGAAGCTTAAGGGGGAAGATGTATTTATAGGGGTAAAATGGTAACCTTTGATCCAACTGTAAATACGAACGACCTGTGAAGGATTGACTTACTGATTATGGTTAAAATGGATGGAAATATATCTACAGTGAAGAGAGTGCAACTATCGAGCGATAGTGAAATGTCTTGGTAGTTAAGAATAGTGATTGATTACAAGTCGTTGGAGCTTATGATCTGTAGGTCCATAAGGTCCCTCTACTAGCTCGTAATTTAGATTAGTAAATTAAGTAACTTTAATGAGATTTGAAATTAGGGTTTAAAATTTGAAATATTCAAATTCAATTAGGGTTTCTATTTATTGTATTCGATACAATTGAAATATTTAATTTTATCGAAATTAAACAAAATTGGAGAATCGATTAATGTTTAAAATATGATTTAAATATTAATTGTATAAAATTAATTTCATTATGATGGAATTGTTTTTTATTAATTTAATATTAGATATTAAATTAACAAAATTAATTAAAAGGTTTAATTAATTAGTTTTATTTTTTTAAAAAATTAATTAATTGAATTAATTTATATATATTACTAATAAATCAAATCAAATTAGTTTAATTTAGAAATTGGTTTTGGAAATCAAATNTAATAAATCAAATCAAATTAGTTTAATTTAGAAATTGGTTTTGGAAATCAAATTTTTGGAAAAATTATTTTGAAAAACAAAACTCAAAGTGGAGATTTCCAAAAGTTGGAAATCTCCACTATGTTGCAAGGCACCTTATTCATCAAATTCCATTTTCTCCATGAAGTAAGAGTGACCTTCATGCAAGCTTTGAATTTGTATGATGAAAGCTCTATAAATTGAAGTGCTAGGCTGAATAATTGATTCATGCTTTCAAGAACTTCTTAAAGAACTCTGCGGAAACCAAAACCCTCTTCATATCTACTTTATATTCAGCTCAATTTAGTGCTTCCACCATACAATCCTTATAAGAGAATAGTAGGAAAGATCTTCGTGGTGGTTTACTTGTAGATTAAAGAATTTTCATGTGGAACTCAACTGGTGTTGAAGAGGATTCATCATGGTCAAAATCATAATGTAGGTGACCAAACAATTGATGGTGATCAAACAGCTGATGGAGGACATCAAGTGGCTGATCAAGAAGACAATGAAGTGGATGATCAAGGGGGAGATGTTGGATGAAGCCTCCTCCACGAGCAGCCCATACCTATTAATGACGAGCAACCCATGCAACCGTCTATAGTTGATGAACATAAAATTTTAGTACTGGACATAGCTATTGAGGGCCGAATAATCGATGAAGGCATTGAAATGGAGAAACGAATCATCCGTAGTTGTTGAAAATGTAACAACTGAAGAATGAATCGTCGATAAAAAATTTGATGATCGAACGTTAACAAACCATCAATTGGATTGATCGTCAATGAAGGTCAACTTCCCGTACACCCTTTCAATGTCTAGACCCACTTCAACCTGAATTTGACCATTGAGTTATAAGCTAATGTTGAAAGGAGTGCAATACAAAAAGAGGTCACTTAAAACAAGGTATGACTGTAGTATGAACTATTAACATTAACATTATAGTCACTAACAAACAATTTAATTGCAGGAGAAAGATGAATGCCTACATGCCAGAAAAGGAAGAAGCCGGAAAAGTTTACACTCGAAGAGGTGAAAAAGGCCAAAAAAGAGGGTGAGTCTCAATCAGCTCAACCAACTCGAGATGTGCCTAGACAATCCCAACCACCTCCAAACGAGCCTCATCCACATGCAAGGGAATTGAAACTACCCAAAGGTGTTATAAATCTAAACCCGTTGGTTCTAGTCCCTGACTTCCTCACTAGGATGGTTAGATCATATGACCCATTGTCCTGATCCCAAATGTTCTATGGTTGGCATACAAAACATGAGAGCTAATCCAAAAACAAAAAATGAGGAGCAAATGATGGTATATACCTTCAGGACCAAGGAGTTTTTCAAAAAACTCGAGAAGAACACATAGGTGCTTGGAGATGTGAGTATTTCTAATTCCAGTTGTATTTAATACTTTATTGCTCAAATAATCATAAAAAATTGTGTAGGTAATATGAAACGATCATGCATGTAATTATAAAATATCGTGTATGTAATCTAAACGATCGTGTAAATGGTTATTGATGACGGGCAGAAATGTACGTCATTATAAGCCTTTTATTTAGAATTATAAGGGCTGTTAAGTAGAATATGCGGCGATTATACTAAGGATTCATGAAAAAACGAGCTTGCGTCGATTGACATTAAGAATTTCAGTTAACCCATTTTTATGCGTTGTTATGCGTTCAATTGTCTATTTTTGTAGCGAACACAGAAATCGATTGCATGCGTGGAAGCCAAGCTATCGAGAAGACGATCGCATACGTCAGTCATATGGGTGTTGCAGTTATCGAGCGAATGCGGTCATCGCAGGGAGATTGCGGCTACAAAATAATAACCATAATAGAAGGGCAATCGTAAGGTTGGTGGAATGCAAGCATGAATCCATACATGGGATCATAAAAAAGATGATGTTGACATTTCACCTACCACGCTGTGAGTGGCAGAGATTCAGAAAAGGATCATCGCGCCGCGAGTGTCAGATTCAAAACAGGTCCATAAATGCTGTCGGTGATCAAACTCTATAAATAGAAGCCTTAAAGCACAACTTCAAGTCATCCAGGTTTCTGCCTTAGAGCAGATCCTTATGATCCAGACCAAAGCGTGAGAAGATAGTCTTGAGAGTTCTTCATCCCCTCAACCATTCTGAGTGACGACCGGAGCCTCCGTCGAAGCTAGATCTCGAGAGAGAGACTACTCCACCGCTTATCCATAGCACCACCGGTAGCTTTGACACACATATGATGGAAGTAAGATATTGCTTCCATCTGGCCCTCCATTTCTCTTCTATCTTTGTATTATATTACAATGTGGCTTAAGAGATTAATACATTTTGTGAACAATGCATTTCTATATTTTCCTTCGATTCCATCTCCATCTTCATTTACTTAGCATCATTTACTTTCATTGCATAACTAAATAAGACTGCTAGAGTATTGCATACTTAATCATGCAGTATAGACATATGAAGCATGTAGCAAACCACTGAGAGGTGTGCGTTGTGCGAGTGTTGTGAGAAAATCTTATTTGATTAGTGTGAAGTTGTAGCAACACTTGTCTATAAGCAGACGCAATGCTTATCTATGAGTAGAACCAGCAGCGACCAACTGCCCAGGAGGGTAAGAGTTGATCGCATTAAGCAACGTAAGCAATTGTTCATTAGAGATAGGAATAATCTTACGTCAACCATGTTTTATGTGATTACCTTGTTTCATGAGCGCTTCAATCATCATTTAGGCGTACTTGGGAGAATAGTCTAAAAACCAAATCCAGACTCGGGAGAGCAGATTGGATCGCATAAGCAAGAATGAGGACTTAGGAATAAGCTTCGTTTGCTACTACACAGCGTATGCACCCTTTAAGTAGGATATGGTGGTATGCGGTCATCTTGTTTATGTGTAAGAGCACGTGAGCGGGAATAGAGACTTAAAAATAAGGCCTCTCGACACTATCGCATATACATCGCATGCGTCTTCGTCAAGTGTGTATAGCATGATCGCATAGCTTGCGTTGGCTGGGGTTACCCTTGCAGTCAAGCTTAGTGTTGCGATGAAGACATCCTCGCCATTTTATCTATTTTTTCATACATTTTACTACGCGTTAACAGTTGTCGTGTCTCCATTTCTCACAATCATACTTCCACTGCTTAATCTGTTAGTTAGAAGTAGGAGTAGTGCATAGACCATAACCCTCAACATTCTTTTATTCTTCACCGCAAACACATTACTTCATGACATTTAGCTAAAAGTCTCTGAGTTCGACCTCGGATCACCCGAGAAACTTGCGATCTCGTTATACTTTGCGAGAGAGCAAGAAAACTTGTGATAAGAATGCATGGTCATTGCATACGAGAGTAACGCATACTTTCCATTCCAACGCATGACCACCGACACATGAGAATAAATGCATAGCCTAAGTTATTCATCATATATGCTTCTAAATTTTTATCACCAAGTTTTTGACGCCATTGCCGGGGACTTGGCAGCTAATAGTTTGTTAAGTTTTGTGGTTCAGCAGGCAACCTTTTTACCTTGGGAGTATTGTAGCTTGTGTGACTAAGTTATAAACAATATTTGAAGTGTAGGCGATGTGCTAAAAGCCAGTATTGACCCCAGGATAGAAAGGCAAACAATCGCATGAGCTGAAGGCAGTTATAAGCGCGTGGTGGCCAACATGCACCCAACTATTGTCGGAAGTTCCAATGGTCAGGGCGAGCCCCTTAACTTAAGCAATTGAGAACAATCTTCTGCATGGAAGACTCCTTGCGATGACTTCACTCCAATTTCTTCAGGGACATCTTCTACTCTATCTTTACTTTGCTTTCCTAATTAGTTTATTTTTATTGTTATTTTGAATATGCGGCTACTTTCTTGGATGCGGTGCATTTGCTCCTTGTAGGTGCGACAATAATTCTCCTCGGTGCGCAGTAACAACGGAAGAATCCTCTCTATCATTCAACGCATGGCTTCGACCGCATAAATTCTAAAGCATGGTCGCAAGTGTTATTCTACTCAAAGGGTTTTTTCTTGTTATCTTGTACGCATTATCCTTTTGAAATTCTTTTGTTCCCACTTGCCTACCTTTGTGATGCATCTATGATGGTACGTATAATTCGCTACATTTCACTTTTAATAGCTTCTTCAAAATTTGACAGTCTAAGTTTTATTATGTGTAAACCTCTACTCAAACATTTGTTACCGCATTCCAGTTGAGTTTGTATTTAGCTTTTCGACAAGAGCGCTACCAATCTCTAAGTTTGGGGGTGGTAGCGGTCTCGGAGAAATGTGTTCATTACATTGCGATGATTTTCTATAAAAAAAAAATAAAAAATAGAAAAAATTTGGGAATAAAAAATCCACTGTCAACGAAATAAGGAAATTCATGCTGATAAGAGTTAAGTTGTGAAAGACACTTACCCGTAGTTGGATACTTCGCATGATATACGTGCAGGTAAGCCAAAACGAAAGTAAGTGGCCAAGATCAACGCATAAGAGCAATTCCTCTGTCTGGCGCAAAATTAAGTCAAAACAAGAGTTTAGTTGAATATGGCATGCAACCAAAGTTGGCTTTCCGCATGACACACGTGAGGACAAGCCAAAATGAAGAGCGTAACCAGGTTCAATGCCGCATTCTAATAATAAATCGCAAAGCTTTGAATTGTCTCAACGGACGCGTTGTTAAAAGCTAAATGCAAAGTTGCGGGGAATGAGTAAAAATTTCTTGAGCAGAGACTTGCCGGATTTAAGCTTAGAAAAGATCTCTTTGAAGAAGTAGCCAAAGTTGAAGAGAGCGTTGCTGCCAAGGTTAGAGGGATGAGTAAATTATATTATGAGAGGCTGGTCATCCCAAAGGAAAGCCAGAAGGGCGAATTATGAATTTTCTAAGTATAAAACAGGCTTGAGGACAAGCATGATTCTAAGTTTGGGGATTATCTACACGATGGTTCAAATAATACTACATGATCATTTAGAATTAACTACACGATCGTTTAGAATTAAGTACAACGTTAATTATTTGTATTATGATATGGACGTTCAGTAATGCACGTGCATTATAAGCTACATTCGAGACTTAACCTCTATCAATATCTATTCACAGTGGTGGATTCGAGCTTCATGGTATGGATTATACAATTTTAATTTTAGTTTAAAACATGGTTATAAGTACTGCGGTTTATTTAATATATATTTTTCTTAGGATGCCATCATGGAACCAAAAGTTATTTCATCAAATATTCGTATGGATAGTTTGGTAATGGAGGAGGAAAACGTGGCAGTCTAGACGAATCAAGGAGCACCTATGAAATGTTGGGCGAACAGTCAGTTCTTTCTCGACTATGTGCTTAGTCAAGTTGAGGAATACAAACCTGTATGGACAAAAGTGGAATTTGTCTTTGGGCCAATCAACATCAGACAACATTGGTTGATGGTTGCCGCCGACCTGTATAACTGCAAGATAAAGGTTTTCGACTTCATATCGAACTATATCACTAATGACATCGTGAATAATTATTTGCAACGGGTGGCCAGATCAATACCATCCATGTTGATAGTCGTTGGTCATAAAGGTCATCACAACTTTAATTATGGATCTGGGAAGTGAGACAATCAAATGTCATCCTCCAAATGGACAAATCTCTTAAGGTATTTTTTGTGCAAAATTCGTTGAATATCTTGTAATGAAAGAAGATAACAATAGCTTACAACATGACAAGATGCAACTATTTAGGAAACAATATGTTGACCAGTTGTGGGCTAATGAATATTTATGGTAATTTGAAATTCATTGCATATTTCACATACGAATATAATAAAATTTGGTCATCAAGTTGAATTCAAATTTTGACTATATGATTGTTTAGTGTAACCTATAGGATCATTTAGTCTAACAAAGACGATCATATACCATTTAATTACACGATCATGCATATTTACCTGTTAATTAGATCTAAACCATCTCTTAGTCTAACCTAAACGATCGTTTAGAAATATCTAAACAATCACATAGGTACACGATTCAATTATATGTCGTCTATCCTTAATGGCCTGTGCCTGGTGTTATCAGTGGTTTCCTACATTTTTTTTTGTTATGTCGTATGTCACCGTATCTTGTGCACCTATGAATCTGTCATGGCGTCTCCCGAGTGACCAACACTTAATACCTTCCGTGGTGGTAAAATTTCGAAGTTGTTAAAGTCTAGCCGTCACTTCAATTTTGCCTATGACCAACTAGGTAAATCGGTCTTATGTATGCAGCAAGTACACATTCAACAGTAAACTACTTTGTGCACAAAGTTTGAATATTTATGTGTCGTAGTGTAGCCACAACAATTGCATATGAACAAGAAATCTCTAAACAAGTGAATTCCATGCAACTACATGTACGTGCATGGAGATCCACCAACCCCCCAAATGTCCATCATCTACATTGATTACATGCATGTTAACTGGAAAAACACAGTACATTCTAGAATTCAATTCTTCAACCTTCAAAATATCAAAATCCATAATTAGAAACAATGTTTACAACTACGTTTGTCTGACGAATGTAGAACTAACCCTGTAGCCACTCATGTACGTGCTCCAACAATTTTGTGATGGGGACTTCTCGAGCATCCTTTAGTACTATATTTGTTTAGATTGGTGTTCTAATTCGTCTGGTAGTCTCGTAGTTTGTAAACACTTTGTAAACATATTATTATTAATAAAATATGTGTTATTTTACAAGCATTTACTCAATCCAATAAACTAAGATCTATGGTTATTTTATGTAACTTAAGCATGTATGTGAGACATACAAGTGGATCATGCCTTACGTAATAACCTAAATGGTTTGTAGTATAAGGATAAAGGAGGGATACCTTATCCTGGTGACTTACGGATATGACTCGCTTTGTAGACGTTACAAGTGTTGTAAAGTACTATAAATGGTTTGATCCTAACCATTCATGTGAAGACATGTGAGCTGGAGTATCCTATACAAAAAGTTTGTATAAGACCGAACCACAAAATGATTAGTCTCTTTATATAATGCCATCGATAATTGAGACTTATATCTCACTAGGATGACTATAAATGACATGACCTAATCCTGAGTGAGTTGGGAACTCCTACTCATGATGGCGGTTCTTTGATTTGTATGGGTGAGAGTGGCCATATTGCCAACTTAACAAGCCTACCATTTTGGGGATTTGTCTGATTGAAGAGCTGGGAACTCAGCTACACAAGGCGGAATTCACTCATTCCCCGAAGTAGGGGTAAATAGATAAATTGCTCCCCTAAGGGTTGATTTCAGGTCTCGAACATAGTTGGAAGAGAGGATTCAGTCATAGTAGGACTATGACTTATTGTTCATTAGAGGAATCAATGGTACTTAAGGAGTTAGATGTAACTACAGGGGAAAAACGGTAAATTGGCCCAACTGTACTTACGAGTGGTTTGTGAAGGGTCATCGCACTGTTGACTAGTTATATTAAATGGACACAGAAATATATTTGTAGTGCGAAGAGTGCAACTGTCGGTCTTTAGTGGAGTGACCAATAGTTAACGGATGGTGGATCTCGTGATTAAAGAGTTTAGTCATTCATTCATGTACCATTGGAGCTTCAAGCTACAGGTCCATAAGGTCTCCTTGGTAGTTCAATGAGTTCAAGTTGAAAATCAGATTTTGGGTTAGCTTGTAGTGTTCAAATTAACAAAAGGAAGTTTAATTATATGTGATATAATTAAATTAATTAAATTATATGTGATATAATTAATATGATATATTAGATACATCATCTGGAGGAATTATTATAAATATGATTTATATTAAATACCATAACATAGAAGAAAAAGAACTATGGTTTATATGTTTTATATGGTGAAATATTAAAACTATAGGTTATAAATATAATATGATAAGTTGGTAATCATATTTATTTATAATATATTAATTATATGATAATTAATTCTTTTTCTTTAATAACTGATTGAGTGGGAGGTTATTGGAAGTTATGGTAACTGTGAGATAAAAGAAAAATCGTTTTCCAAAATCAGTGGTTGATTCATAGAAGATTCATTTGTGTCGTTTGACAAAAGAAAGGACTATCATGTAAAAGTATTTTACTAAATGATAGTGTCTTACAGCCTAAACGATCAGGAGTTCCGAGTTTACTATACGATCAAGTAGTATAGTCTATACGATAGGCTTTTGTTTACTAAACGATCGAGTACAAAGTCTATACGATAGACTTCATTCATCTCCTACTTACTCGATCGTCTACCTCATTTATTCCTCTATCTAAAGTCACACAGAGCCCACAACTTCTGGATTCTCACACCGAGAATACCAAGGTAACACTTGTGGTGGTGTTCCGTTCAGTTCGAGGGTTGAGGATCGATTTGGACTCAATAATGATCGAGGATTCATCAGTTCGTGTTGTGGCTGTTCGGTTCATTGCATTCGAGTGCTTCTTTGGATGCATTGGAGATTGATCGAGGGATACTTGAAGAAAGGTTCTTCAAAGGTATGCATACTCTATCCCTTGTCAGTTCATTTAAGAAGCATGCTTGTAATTTACTTAGTATATGCATAATCTATTTCTTGTAGACTGTAATGTGTTTGCGTTCTTTCTCAATGGAATTTGGAATGACCTGCTTCCGCTCACTGAATATCTAAGTTTAGATTTCCTTCAGTATTAAGGCATTTTACTGTGTTTGCGGTCATCTTATCATACCTACAATGGACTTGATAAACTCTTGCCCACCATTGTACTCCAATTTCTTCAAAATATCTCGTCAGACTAGGATATCATTGGAGCTTGGCCTAATAAATTTCAAAATCATACATCCTGTATGCTTTGACCGCAAGATAGAAATGTGGGATTACATCATCGTTTCTTAATCGAATCATCAAGTTATTTCAGATGTGGTATATGCATAGCGCACGAAATGCCTCATGAAATATTGATGTAACCACTTTTTCGATTGAGATATGACGGTCAGATATAATAACTAATTCTAGAATGCCTCCAATTGCAGCCTTTAAATTAGTCATGAACCAGGTCCAAGCTGCATCGTTCTCAACATCCACGATACTAAATGAAATTTGGTAGATGTTGTTGTTACCATCGATGTATGTTTCTATTAATAACATGCCTTTTTATTTTTCATGTAAATGGGTTCCATCAACACAATGACGAGATGAATGCAGCTCAAGAATCCGCTAATGCACGGTCCTAATGTCATGAAGAGATGTTGAAAGTATTGTTCGTCTTCTTTTTCAACCTAAAAAAAGTACCTGAATTTGCAAGTTTAAGTACTTCACCGAATGCCTTAATAAAGGCATGTGATCCTCCTAGAAACCCTTGTGCATATACCAATGCATATTCTCTAGCGTGGTAAGCTCGTAAGCCTGTTCGTAGCTTATATTCACTCCATAATCTCTTCAGACGTCTTTAATTATATCCCTTGGGGGATATGATCGACCAACTTGATCGTGTTTGGACTTGATTAAGTATCCAATAACTCAACTCTTAGCCTATCAATGATTATCACTTCTTATTTTAAGTGTCCATGTATGTATGCTTGGATACTTTGTCACCTTAAATAAGTCATTTCCTATCATTTTTTTTCACAAACCCGCCACTTACATTCTTCTACTAAACACTATACGGTTAACAAGCTCTTCATCGCCTTCTTTACATGGTAGTCAAAATTCTTTCTAATCGCAAGCATTGACAATTTAAAAGATAAATCATACTTGGAAAAGAAAATTTGACCAACTTTTATATCCTTTTCATTCAGATAGTCGTGAGGTACTTAAATAAATTTATCATAAAATGAGCCATCAGATGCTCTAGGTACATCTACAGATGATATGAACACTTTGCTGTATTGGATCTGAAGGCATCACCATTGGTTGGATCAGAACAGGTGGGGTTGGAACACGAATGAAAGGTGTTGAAACTGATTGTGGACCTAAAGGTTGTCGATATATTCAGTATGAGTCTATGAGGTGCATTTTGTTTGGATGTTGTGACCCATCCATGTTTCATTTCCATCATCCCCCAAGTTACATGGCTCAATGTTCTCATCTAGTGAAGACATAGTGGGAATGTTATGTCTTGATGTAGTTGGAATGCCAAAATTATGACTAGATGGAATGGTTAGAATGGTCAGATTGCTCAAATGGTACATGTTTTCAGTGTATGTTTCATGAATAATATGTGGTGTGACTGATACAAATAGAGACATCTAGGATGCATCACTGTCTTTCAAAAAAACTAAGGTCTTCATCATCGACTACATCGATCAAGGGAACTTGAACCAATAAATTGTAACAATATTTGATGTGTATGTCCAATCTATCCAGATTGATATTCAATCGTTGGTGTAGAAGACTCACTAGTTCACTATACAATATATCGTGTCTAAGTTTTAGACATTTCATGTGACCGTCAACATAGTTACTTCTGATCTTGTCCCACTCCCCACCATAGCGTACAAAGATGCGAAGTAATGTCATTGATCTACAATACGCCAATTATAATAATCAATTAAACCTTGAAACTACATAAACAAAAATGTGTGTGGTAAACAATCACTTATAAAAAGGGTGTATGATCATATATCATGAGGTACACGATCATATATCATGAGGTACACGATCATATACCATAACACATACAATCATATATACAATGGTATACAATCTAATATCTAACAATACATGATCTTGTATGATGTGGTACACAATCATGTACCTCATGATATACAATCGCAAATACGATGGTACATGATTGGAAAAATAATAGTGAACAAACTTCTAAAACTTTCGGTTAACACTTACCGTATTCGTTTCTGTGTATGTAGAATGATCTTCTTTGAAGAAAGCTCGCTCTAGACCCACAAAATAAATTGAATGGAGTTGAAAGCGATCTGTATTCAACTAAAAGTGATAGAACAATGGAGAAAGTGATAGTGTTCAAGTGAAACTGAAGAGTTGAAAATGATATTTGTTTTCTTGTCTCATGGTTAAGATCCAATAACATTGAATTCTAATTGTATGGTGTTGTTTGAGAATAAATGGTAGCATTCAAATGCAAATAAATGGTATCATTCAAATGTAAATAAATAGTAGTTGGAAAGGAAGATCAAAGGATGAAGAAGAGTAAAAGGAGAGTGGCATTTAAAATCGGGGGGAAATGATATTTCACGTATGGAAAAAGTCAATGAGAATAAAGTTTTTAGAAAAAGGTCATCCATAGAAAAGTTTTTAGTTTTCGAGTTATTTTATGAAATTTTCCCAATTTTTAGGTTACAAATAAAAAACCCTAAAATACTACCTAAACTGAAGTGACCATACTTGACAAGACAAAGATATAATATGGCAATTGATTATTAGACCCTATTAGACTTAGCAAAGTAGGAAAGTAAGATATTGTACTTTGGGAAAATTTGTTTGAAGTATAGTAGTACATATTCTTTCTATTAAAAAATTGATATATCATTTAATGATTTTTTTTTGTCTCATAATATTCTTAAATTCTTCTTCATTGCATTTAATAAATGAAGGTAATTTGAAAAATTAGAAAAAAAAAAATACTCTTAACATAGTATAAATACTAATCTCATTTAATTGTTTGTCACGTCAAATGGTTTTCAAGATGAGATGGCATCCACTATCATTAAAAGAATATTTATGATGACAAAATTAGGAAAAATTTTGAGTATTACAGGAGTATGAAAAATTCCTATACTTCTTCTATTTATTATGTGCCATGTCAAATGGTCTTAAAAGTAGAGTGCTACTTATTGACATTAATATGGGGTTAACTAATACTTATAATGAAAATAAATTTATAGTATGAATAAATGAAGTATGACACTTTCGTAGTAGTAGAAAATTTTCCACATAATTAGAATATAGACAAAGAGAGTATCATATTTTTATTGTTATTATACTAGAAAAATTTTCAAGAAAAACTTTCAGACTCCAATAATGTTAGAAAAATTTCCTTCTTTTTTTTTTTTTAATGATTGAACAATGAGATGGAGTTGGTTGCTAGAGCTGGCCATTAGAGGTGGTCACTAATTAGACTTGGTTACTGATGTTGTGCAAATGCATGGGTTAAAATGGTATTAGTTGAGTATCGTCATCAGGAAATTGGTTTGATAATCCTTTAGCTATTCAAAAATTGTTTCAATTTTATTTAGGGACTGAATTTAATGCAAATTAATCTAAAACTAAACTAAGAAAGAAAATAAAGATTTTCAACAAAAAAAAAAAACGTCCTAGATTAATGATTTCATCAATGTATCTACTAAACGCAATTTTTAGCTCTTAAACAAATTAACACAACACCTAGATCTTGAAGCCTTTTATCTAGATTGCCCCTTTCGAAGTCCACCTAATTACTAATTCCTAATCACTTGAAACTAGTTAATTAAACAAAGTCTTAAGACCCTTCATCAACAATCTCTACCATTCTCCTATTATACTAGTATAGTTAAACACTAGTCTAGCATGCATGATTTAATCTAAATCTTCTTGTTACAATAAAATAATAGTCCATGAAATCATTCAAATGGTGTACAAACATTCAAAATATTAGGAACAATCATGTAAAAAAATTAAATTCAAGATTACATGAGTGTTTATGGCTTCCATAGATAGAACCAACTTAGAATGAAAGAACAGAGAGAAGAATTAAAGACACAAAAAGGAACGAAAGGCATTATTCGGCAATCTGATCCTGACACCAAAGAGGAATCGACCCTTCAATGCTCTTCAATTGTCTCAGGCTTCATAGACCCTTTGTTATGTGCTCGAACCTCTCTTTCTCGGCCTCCAAAACGCCCCAAGACTCAATGTAAAAGAGAGTTGAAAATCCTAGGATAAATAGAAATTTTTTTTTTTCAAAACTGTTCCGGTATCATGACGTTTCTTTGCAGCGCTGCAGGCATCCATCGCTAGTCTTCAATCTCAGGGCCACAATGCTACCCAAAAACATGCTTCGGGGTTAAGGCGTTGCAGCGCCCTCTTTCAACATTCTTGGCCTCCTTTTATCTCATCCTTTGCAAAATTAGTTCTTTCTTCTCTTTATTAAGCAAAATGGACCGTTTTCACTCTATTAAACTCCAAATCCCTTTATTTTGATCAACTCCTAAACATCACTAGCAAACAACATCGAATATTATAATATTAACTAAAAACAACTCTAAATTAAAGGTAAATAAAGCACTTTTCAAGTACTTTTTAGTTGTCGGAGGGGGTCGTTAGAGTTGGTCGCTTGGAGAGGTGGTTGTTGAAGGTGGCTGTTGGAATTAGTCATATGAGGTGGTTACCAGAGGCAATCGTCAGTGATGGTAACCGAAGTTCGTAGTTGAGTTGACCATCGAAGTTGGTCGTCAGAAGTGGCCTCTGGAGTTAGTCCTTGGAGATGGTTCTCAAAGTTAGTGGTGGTGGTCTGTAGAGGTAGCAATTGGAGTTGGTCACCAGAGTTGGTGGTGGTAGTCGCCAAAGTTGGTTGTCAAAATAGGTTGTTGGCGATAGTCGCTGGAGGTGGCCAATGGAGGACAATGGTAACTAGTAGCAACATGGTGGAAATAAGGTAAAGGCCTTATAAGGGAACTTTAGTAATTTTATGTATTATACAAAATTAGGAAGAGAGTGACCATTAAATCCTCAAAAAATATTTTTCTAAAAGTTGATTTCAAGTGTTTCTTTCAAACCAACTTATTTCATAAACTCATTTTTCCAAAAATTAATTTGAGTGATTGCCAAGCACTCCAACTTTTTCCAAAATGATGTTTTTGAAAATTAAAACATGAAAAATTAAACCAAACACACCTTTAGTTACAAATAATGATGGGTACAATCAACAATGTAAACCATTAAATTAAGATTCAATTAATCAAACAAGATCACAAGATGCTATATCCTTTAGAAGTGAAAATCCTCTTGTTTTTCTTCACCCATCATATGTTAAAGTATTGATATAATATTATATTTACCTTCATCCATTAACTTAAGTTTTTTGGTCAATCAGTGATTTAACATGAAAATAGAATAAGAGGTATTGTGTTCAAACTCCATTATGTATGATTGGAAGGTTTTAAAAAGAGAATGAACTTGAATATTTGAAGCTCATATTTTGTTCGAGAGTTTGATTTATTTACCTAGGAAAAAAAATTCCAATATCGTTACTAAGCTTATCACGAGGGTTTTCTTAACCTATCAAACAGTGTCGGTTTTCTTCTCCTCTTTCTCCTCTTCTGAAATTGAATCAATTTCTACCATTACCCTTGCCTTTTTCTTATTTTTTTTCAAAAATCTTTGATGAAATTCTTCTCCTCCTACTCAATCTTGGGATTTGTTCTTCTTTTTTTCATTTTCTTTTTTCATAGGTGTGATTTTGTTTTCTCTTTCATTTTTTAGTACAATAAACTGCAACAAACTTCTCAATCGTCAATATATATTAGATCAATTGAACTATATTCATTTTTACTTTCTTTTACTTAATTTATGGTTTCATTATGATTTTTTTTCGTATAAAAACAATTGGTGAAATGATTAATCGGATATATTATATGGTTTCAATAATACCAAATTTCATTTTAAACCTCAAAATGTATCGAAAGGAATATTTATACATCTATCATAGATTTTATAAATTTTAAAACTATTTGACCTTTCATTTAGAAATAACATCTTTACTAAGTTGGAAAATGCTTCAATCCATAGGGCAAAGACTAGACTTCATTGACTGAGATTTCTTCCTTCTTGTACTATATTCATTATATCTTATCTTTAACTTGTTTTTTGGGTGCAACATTAAATCACAAATCTAATTATTTATTAATTTCCATTAATATATATTTTAATTATTTTGTAAGATTTTTGGTTATTATCAAATAAAAATATATTAGTTGAAGAGTTGTTATATTATAAACATCAACACCACAGTTGGAACTTAAAAGATCGGCTCTATTTTCACTTTATTAGAAACAAACTATAACTTGATTGTTGGATGATATAATTAAATTTGCGTTTATCTACTAATTTAAAAGTTTTTGGTCAATTAGTGATTTAAGATGATATCATAATAGGTTGGTTCTTCATATTTCAAGCCCACGAGTGAGCAAAAATGTTAGATGATATATAATTAAATTTACCTTCACCCATTAGCTTAAACTTTTGGATTAATTAGAGATTTAAGATTGACAAAATAAACACAAATATTGACAAAATAAACACAAATGTGAAAATTAGAGAATAAACATTTTATTTTCTCTTTTTTCAAATATCGACAATATCTTCAAAGATGTTAGAATCGGTATGGTAATTCTAGGGGCAAAACTTCTTAGTTTGAGCTCCAATTTGTTTGATTCAAATTACGTTGGAATCATTATTTCAAGCTCTATGCAATAGATACTTTAAAAACACTAAAATTGTTAGTAAAAGAAATTTAGATTTGTTATCATCAAAATATTAATTAATTTAGTTAGTTTGATATTAATTACCAAAAAGTCAATAGTGTCAGGCTGAGCAGAGAGTAAGCTATATATTTCTACATCTAGAGGTTATAAGTTTAAATCCTTTATTCTCATATTTTTCTTGAAACATTCTAGAAAGAAATCTATAAGCTTTCAAGATTAATGTGGAGTTGAATGCTTCTTTAACTTTTATAAGTATTTGGATTGACCAAATGTGTATGAGTGAGAAAAATAAAGATAAATGAGGTCTAAGTGCAAGCATATACTATCGATGAAGTAATAAATCTTGGAGTATTCCTAGAGTCAAATCCCACGAGATTAGATTGAACTTTAATTCTACTAAGACTATGAACCAATGGAACCGAGAGTAACCAAGTTTGTGATAAGATAGTGAATTGACAGAGAATTGGGTTAAAAACATTAGATAAAAGTGTATGAACAAAGGTGCAACAATGTTTCCACTAGTCAGGAAGTGTGCCTTGGCCATGCAGCTACATTATACATGGACAATGACTTAGTCATGGATAGAAATCTTCTCCTATTCGGTCTTGTGTCAAGTTCCTTTAGGAGTTCTAAGCAGCTAAGTGTATATTTCTATGGTTAGTTGGAACTTAGATTAATTCACATGCAATTCCTGTATACTATGGTGTCTCTTATTTCTAAGGCGTCGTGACAGTCCTATTTCTAGGCTCTTAGTCCCATATCCCTTTGTGACATCCATTTATATCCTAACCTTTTCAGCATTAAGACTCCACTAGATTGCTTAATTAAGTGGCCAGTTTAACTTAACAATTTAATCCTTAATTTCAACGAAGGAAATGCATAAATTAAGGTGGTATGATGTGCACGCATTGCTCAAGCCATAAACCTTAGGGTATCCACATTACTGAACCCCTTAGAGAATCTAGCTCATGATTGAAGATAATGAATGGACTTCATTAGATCAAAAATTATAACTAGAAGATGATGTTCAATACAAGAGAAAAGAAAGAAAAGGGAAAAGTGCAAAAAAGTAAACTAAGAATTGTTGGAAATATAACTTGATAGTGCCTTGAGGAAAATTCCCACTCTCCTTATCCTTCCCTAGGGTGACCCTCCGTTTTCAAGGGTGAGTCCTCTCTTACCATGCATTTTTAAGGGATAAGGATAACCTAGATTGCTCAAACTTCAGAGAAACTTTCATTCTTGAAGTTGCTGACTGAGATTGTGAGAAATTGTTCGAATGTGACTAAGTTTGTGGAAGAATTTTGAGTGGGACATCCAATGGAGAGAGATAATCATGAAGTGGGAGGCTTCTCCTCCTTTTATAGGCTTCAAATCAATTTATGAGGGTCAAAAATCATGCTCAGCCCATTTACCAGGCAATTTTGGAGTTGAATAACAGATTGGACTGAGAAAATAGAAACCTTCGATGACTGGGTAAAATATGAAAAATTAGGGATCTTTCATACGGCTGTAACGACTTTAGGTGATGCAGGTGCATTGAACTAATTTCTTCAAATTAGTCAAAACTGCCTGCAAAAGTTCATAAAGTCAGCTAAAATCTGTAGAAATCAACTTTTGAGACCAACATGACCCTTATAAGATCATTTTATCTATCTAAGACCAATTACAAGAAGAAACATATATAAGTGTTCATTTTTCCCAAGTAAAGGTATGGAAATATTAACTTAAAACATGCATTTCATAACATGTATCAAGTTCCATTTCAGTTTTTGGACCATTAAAAAATAAGTGTTGGTTGTGTTAGGGTTAATGCCCTAAATTTCGTGGGTCCTGTAATTTGTAATTATAATGTACAAATAATTTATTTATTTAATAAAATATGAGATGTTTTATTCGACATTTAGTAGGATTAACCCATAAACCCATAAACTTTTATTTATTTAATAAAATATGAGATGTTTTATTCGACATTTAATAGGATTAACCCATAAACCCATATACTACCATCCAATGTTATCATTTGTAGCTTAAACATGTATGTAGAGACATAAGGGTGGATTATGTTTAAGTGATAACCTAAATAGTTTGTAATAGATGGATAAGGTTGGATACTTTATCCTGTTGACACTACAAATACGGTCCACTTTGTAGATGTTACAATTGTTGTAAAGTGCTACAAATGATTTGATCCTGATCATTCATGTGGAGACATGTGAGCGGGGGTATTCTATACAAAGAAGTTTGTATAAGACTGGACCACGAAATGATTAGTCTTATTATATAACACTATTAAGAATAGATATTTACATTTCACCAGGATGACCATAGGTGACATGACCTGAATCCTGAGTGAGTTGTGAATTCCTGCCTATGAAGGTGCTCCTTTGATTTGTATGGGTGAGAGTGGCTAGATCGCCAACTCAATAAGCCTATCATTTTGGGGATTCGGTTTGATTGGGGAGTTGGGAATACAGCTGCACAATGTGGCGCCACAATCTCTCTTAGCCCGATAGGCATTTGGTCATAGTTGGACTATGACTTATTGTTCATTAGATGAATTCGTGGTAATTAAAGAGTTAGATGTAACTATAAGGGCAAAACAGTAATTTTGGTTCAATTGTACTTACGAGCAATTTATGAAAGGTCATCGCATTGTTGACTAGTTAAATCTAATGGACACAAAAATATATCTGTAGTGCAAAGAGTGCAACTGTGTCAATCTTTAATGGAGCGATCGGCAGTTAATGAATGTTGAATAATTTAATTAAAGAAGTTTAATTATTCAAGTACCATTGGAGCTTCAATCTACAGGCCCATAACGTCTCATCTATAGCTCAATAAGGATTTATGAGAACTGATTTTGGATTAATTTGAATTGTTCAAATTAATTGAGAGAATTAATTATATGTGATATAATTGGTTTAACTTAATTATATATGATATAATTAATATAATGTATTTGATACATTATAATATAAAGTTTACTTGAGAGGAAATAAATATTTGAATATTATTCAAATATTAGTTATGTGAATTGGATTCATATAATTAAATTTAGTATAAATGGAATTTATATTAGATACCATGCATTAATGAGAGAATTAAAACTATAAGTTATATTGTATTTGATACAATATAAAACTATAGGTTATGTGTTAATATATGATATAACATATAGTTATATGTATATATAATAAGTTAGTTATTATATATATATTTATTTATTTAAATTAAATTAATTTTAATTTTAATTTTAAAGGGAGTGAAATAACTTCTTTCCCCTTAATTCTCTCTTGGTTGATCGTGAAGAGTGGGGAAGTTTTTTTGGGAGATATTCTTGTGATTTCTACGATTTCTCTATAATATTCCAAAGACTTTTTTTCCCTTTAAAAAATCTCTTCATCTCTTCCAAAATCTCAAAGCCCACACTTCATGAGAAATCCTCATCCCAAGAGAATACAGAGATAACTATTTGTGGTGGTGTCCTCACTGGTGTTGCTCTGTTTGTGATTGTTCATGATCATTTTTTGGAGAGGGGATTTCGTGAAGGCTTCGATTCTTCAAGGGTACGTCTTCTCTAACTCTATTTTCCTTTATCTTGAATGCTGTAAAATTTATGAAATTTTATGCATATTTTGGTTTGTAAGTTTATATTCTGTGAAAAATTTAAAATTGAGACGATCCCTGCTTCCGCAATGGAACTTCACCGTTCCTTCAATGAGAGGAGAAGAGAAGTATTTTTAGGAAAGCTTACAGAGAGATCTCAAAACACAATGCATCTCTGAAAATAC
The DNA here is from genome assembly GCF_009727055.1 of Benincasa hispida. Taxonomy (NCBI): domain Eukaryota; kingdom Viridiplantae; phylum Streptophyta; class Magnoliopsida; order Cucurbitales; family Cucurbitaceae; genus Benincasa; species Benincasa hispida. The sequence continues at coordinate 60,223,936 of NC_052352.1, read as the reverse complement.
CTCTATGAACCAAAATGATAGCAAAACTTAAAATTATTTGCAAACATAGTAAAATCTAAATCCAACCTATATAAAAGTCAAAAAAATCTGCCCTCCCATCATAAAAATGCTCATCAAATGATTACTGTCAGGATTAGAAGTCTACTAATACTTCTACTAATGATAAAAGTTTATCACTTATAGGCCTTTATTTTTTATAGATGTATTTACAAAGGTAAAATGGTCATTTTGACCTAGCTGTGAATACGAACAACCTGTGAAGGGTCGACTTAGTAATCATGGTTAAAGTAGACAAAAATATATCTACAAGAGGAGAGTGAAACTATCGAACTATAGTGGTGTGACCTGGTAGTTAACTAATTGGGATTAATTCGTTGTAAAGAGTTTAACCAATTAATCTTGAATCGTTGGAGCTCATGATCTGTAGATTCATTAGGTCTCCCTACTTGCTCACAAACAGAATTAGCCTTAGAATAACATGGTAAGTTAATTTGAATCGTTCAAATATTAATTTATTGAGTTTTATGTCCTAAAACTCAGGTTTGTAAACTATAAACTCATTCTATAAATCAATAAAGCTGTTATTGAAGTTTGATTCAATAAAGTTGTATTGAATATGTGAATTGCTTATTTTGTTTTAGAATTAAATCCAATAAACTAAAAGATCCATGACTATTACATGAGTACTTGAACTTTATGTGGAGATATATGAGTGGATCAGGTTCGAGTAAATAGTCTAAATGACCTATAGTATATGAATAAGGTTGGGTGCCTTATTCTGGTAACACTATCGGATGTGGCCCACTTTGTCGTTGTTACAATGAGTTGTAAAGTGCTACTGACGAAGTGATCCTGATTCGTACACGTAGTGACATGAGAAGTGGTGGTGTCTTATGCAATGAGTTTGCACAAGATCAGACCAAGAAATAAGTTACTCTTACTTTATAACATTGTTTACTGTTTAAGACTTACTATTTCAAAACGATAACCTAGGTAACTTGACCTTAATCTTAAGCTAACTATGAACTTCTGTTTATTTGGGATTATCCTTAGATTTGCATAGGTGAGGGTTCGCTCAACAGCTCCGGCTCAATAAGCTTCTCATTTCAAGAGTAAGACCGGATAGATAGCTGGGGACATGGGGTGCAAGATGGAATTCACTGCTACCCACTTTCAAGGATAGTAGAGAGGTTGTTCCCTTAAGTGCTGACTCTGGGTCTTAAACATGAGGCCCCACCCTCTCATTGACCCAAGAGGGACTCGGTTTAATGATCGGATCACAAACCAATTGTTCATTAGAGGATCGGTGGGACTTAAAGAACAATAGGTAATCTCGGGGGTAAAACAACCTTTTAACCAGCTCAGTGTAAAAAGTTTAGCCAATTAATCTCGGATCGTTGGAGCTCATGATCTATAGGTCTATTAGGCCCCCCCACTATCTCACAAATGGATAAGCCATAGAATAGTGTGATAAGTTAATTTGAATCATTCAAATATGAATTAAGAGAATTAGTAATTATATGTGATATAATTATATGTTTAATTTTGAAATTAAACGAAATTGGAGAATCAATTAATATTTAAATATGATTTAAATATTAAATCCATGAATAGGGATTCATGGTGGTGGAATTAGCGTTGAATTAATTTAATATTTGATATTAAATTAGTTAGAATTATTTAAATTATTTAATTAATTAATATTAATTTTATTAGAAAATTAATTTTGTATTAATTTTTGTAAAATTAATTTCATTTTTAATTTTTAGATTAAAAACTAAAATTAAAATTTAATTTTGTAAATAGTTTCAAAATTAAATGGAAAATGAAGAAAATGAAAAAATCTCAAAGTGAGATTTTCCCACTTCTTCAACCTAGTAGCTCATTCAAATTCTCAAGCTTGAGCTGGAATTCATGCATAAGGTTTGTTACTTGAAAGTCATGCAATATAAACTTCAATTCTGAGTGGAAATCAAGCATGCAAGTAATTGAATTTTGCTGGAAAAAAAAAAGTTTGAAGAAGTGTTCTTCACACTACTAAAAAACCAGTTCTTCACCTCCATTTCCCCTAATTCAAGCTTGTTTTGAGTCCCACAACTCAAGCTAAGATTCCAAGAGAATAGTAGGGAAGACCTTGTGGTAGTTCACAACTAAAGGAAAAGGAGATTGCAACTGAACATCGTGATTCAAGAGATACTTCAAAGGTTAGTGTTGAAACTCTCTTTTTAGTTTATGAGCATGCTGAATTTGAAGCAAAAATTAATGAATTAGAATGTTTAATGATTCTGTTTTTCTTCCACTGCTTGTTTCTGTATTCCAACAATTGGTATCAAATCATCATTTAAGCATTCAATTTGGTTTAATTTTGGCTCGGTGGGTGTTTTTCATAAATTGTATGAAAATGACGAACTGATATGGTTTTCTGAGTTTTGGCATTGTTTTCCCTTCAATTATGTTGTAATTCTTGTAATTAACTCTTATTTGATGGGCCTTAATGTGTGTTTAAGTTTCTGTAATTCGATTAGAGTCATTAGAGTTGCAATTAGGATGTAATTGAAGAAAGAAGTGAAGAAGGTTGAGCAACAGAAACTGGATTTTCAGCCACTGCCCAATACTCGATGCTCGATGCCCCATACTCATTGGTATTTTGTGAAAAACTTGATAGACAATGTCATGCTTGATGGTACTCGATGTGCATACTCGATGGTATTTTTTAAAATACTCGATGCACTATATCATACTCGATGGTACTCGATGCGCATACTCGATGGTATTTTGTGAAATACTCGATGCATGATGCCATACTCGATGGTACTCGATTGCATACTTGATGGTATTTTGTGAAATACTCGATGCACGATGCCATACTCGATGGTACTTGATGCTCATACTCGATGCTTAAGGCCATACTCGATGCTCGATGGCATACTCGATGCTTGATGGTACTCGATGGTTTTGCCCATTTCAGCCCAATTTTGAGTATTTAAGGTCCAATTCAAGAGGTTTGGGTCCAGTTCAAGGCGATTCGACCGATCCAGAAGTGTTTTGGAGTCGATTTTTGCTGAATTTTGTAATAATTAGGCCTTTGTTTGCTTGAAAATGCTAAAACTAAAACTATATCAATTTGTGTTTAATTATTTATGCATGTGATGTATGTTATAATTAAATAAATCTTGTATGTGCACAAAGTATGTCATGTAGATTTAAAATCCCACCATAGGAAGCATGTTACATGCATTGAAAGTATGTTATAAAGTGCTATGATATATAGTATGCATGTATAGGGTTTCAAATGTTTTAATATAAATGTTACATTAAAAATGTTGAATGCCTTTGGTGTATGTTATGGATGCTTAACATGTCTAAAATTTTGTAAGTTGTTATAAAATTGGGTTAGAACATTTAAAATCCATAACAAAGATAAGTTGCATGCTCCCGTAGATTAACCACCTGTTTTAATAGTTAAAATAGGTCGACATATTGTAAAATATGGTTATAGACTCAACCGGTATATAATTATGTCTAAAGCTGAGGTATTTAAGTTGACGGTCTACGGAACACCTTCTACCTGGGGATTATGGCCTAATAATTGAGCGTTGTTAACCAGTTTTATGAGCAATACGTGAATGGTGTGAGGTTTTAAAACTTGTTTATCACCTAGACACCGTAGGTTAAATCCAAATATAAACGTTATATTTAGATAAACATCTAAACTTAGGTTGTTCAATTAGTCGGAACAAACCTGAGTAAAATATACCCAAACAAATATTAGGACACTTCAGTGGGAGTTTAATAGCATATATGATATGTTATTAGATAACTTTAGTGAGAATTTTTAGTGTGCTTCAGTGAGAGATTAATAACATATACAATATGTTATTTTTAGCTCTTGCGTCCCTAAAAGTTCACATTGAGATTCATGTTTCGCTTTGTGTCGATTATACCTTGACCGCTCTATTCGAAAAGTGTTGGCATGAGTCAAGATCAGGTGAATAGTGGAAGTTGTTCACAGTAAAATCAAAAGTGATGTTTTGATTTTAAATCTCACATCCTAAGATGTTCACACAGTGAGATCCGTGCAACACTTCGTGTCGATTATACCTTGACTGCTCCATTCAGAAAGTATGTGCATGGAATCAAGATCAAGGTGAATGAAGGGAAGTTGTACAATGTAAAATCAAATATACGATATATTGATTTCAACTCTCATATCCCTATTCAATCGTGAGGTCCATACAACGCTTGGAAACTTCTTGCAGATTCTTGGTTTTCTTTATTAGGATTACAATTTTCAGGTTCTTGGAAAACTTTTATTAGTTGTCTATTACTATTATTATTATTATTATTAAATAGTTAACATGAGCGTAGTTCAACTATCATAGTGTTTATACTATCAACTTCAAGGTTAGAGGTTCGACTTTTCCTTCCATGCTTTAATTTATGATACTTTTTTTTTTTTTTTTTTGTAAACAATATGAAATTTAGACAATTGTGTAATTGATCCATTTTTTTAGATTCTATCGGTATAAAACTCAAAAAAGAAAAAGAAAAAGAAAAAGTAATGTTAATTGATAACATGGTGGATAGATATATCCTTTGAGTAGAGAAAAAGAAAAAAAGAAGTCCACAATTGAAAATTAAATTAGAAATCAGTAACAATAATCATAGTTTTAGTACGAAGCAGTGGGCCAGGCTGCAGCCTCATGTAAAACACAAATCCACGTGTCCTCCTTTACCAGCAGCCTTCTCATTGAAAATATTTACACGCTCTTTTTTGTTTTAATCTAACTTTTCAAATTTTGTTAGCTTACTTTTCCTTTTTCTTTTCCTTTTCTTTCTTTCTTTCTTTTCTTTTTTTTTTTTTTCTTTTCCTTTCTTTTTAACTTTATGAAAGGTTCTTTAATCTTTTCCTTTTTCTTGTATTTTAATTTATCATTTAATAATTATTTTAAATGATAAAATTATTAAAAATATTTTCAAATGTAACAAAATATCACTGTTTATTAGTGATAGACCAATGTCTATCCCAATTTATCACAGATAGATAATAAATTTTTATTATATTTATAAATAAGTTCATCATCTTTCTCTATTTGAAAAAAATCATTTTCTTTATTTTAATTTTATAAATATGATTAATTTATACTTACATATAAAAGAAAACACAAAATCGAATGCCAACTTGGTCTACGTTTAATTAAAATTGTCTAGAAATGTTATTCCACTAATTTATTGAATAAAATCTCTACCAAACAAAATTCTTATTTACTTTTAAAAAAAATAATTTATCGTTTTTTAGGGTATAAAACACACCAAGTATGCAAGATTCTTTTTTATAATATTGTGATTTTTTAAATATATATATATAGTAAAATACATTAATTTTCAAACTTGATCCTATTAATTTTGTAGTTTTAATTTTTTTGAAATATATATATATATATATAATTCGCGAGTTGAGTCTCATTAGTATTCATTTGGTTTTTTTGTTTTTATTTTTCAAAATTATTGGAAAATTATTTCAAATGATAAAACTGTTGAAAATATTTACAAGATATAGCAAAATTTTAGAACTATTAATGATAAACGTTGATAGACACTGATAGAGTTATATCAATGTCTATCAATATTACTTATAGAAATTAATATATAGTTCTAAAATTTTATTATATTTTATAAATATTTTGGTTCATTTTTCTATATTTAAAAACAATCCAAAATTAGAACTATTTATTCACATTCTTACAAATGACTTGCAATCTATCAATGGTTGAATTCTTAGTCAAATTTCAAAAAAAAAAAAAAAAAAAAATTGAAAACTACTTTTTTTAGTTTTCAAAATTTGGTTTGGTTTTTTAAATCAGTGGTGAAAAGTAGATAATAAATGAAAAAATCTGAAGATGAAAATAGTGGTTTTATTTATTTGAGTAATAGGTGGATACTTTTTCACTTAGTTTTTTGAGTTGAAGTAGGAAATTCATCTCTCTTTTTTTCTTTTTGTTGTTCAATGAGCAAGATTATTTTTATCTAGAAAGATGTTAGGATGTAGCAAAATGAATGCAAATTTCTCTACTAAAAATTGTTTGTTCTTAATTAGATGATTTGCACCTCTAGCTGGCTCTAGCTTTATTTGTTTTGTTCTATATTTCTTTTTTATTTTACAACATGTTCAAATGTACCCTATTGTATATGAGATTGATAATTTCATATATGGCTTTGAAGAATGGTTACTACAGACTATAATGTTTGGGAATTCTTCAACAAGTACTAATGAGAAACGAGATATGAAGTCTAAATGATGTAACTCAAAGAAACTATAAAGGTCATTTTATTTTGTTTATTATTTTTTTTGTATGTATGTGTATTTTTTTTCTTATTGACATAGATTATTGAAATCTCATTCTTGATTTTTTTTTCTTTTTCGATGATTTTTATCTTTGGAACCCACTGGTCTACCACACTTCTAACGTGTTCTGGACTCATTAGTGACAACTTGTTGTGTTGGGATATCATTTTTTTATGGAACATTTGCAGGTGCTATGTATGATTTAATTACTCTCTTTACATCTATAAATGCATCTAATAACTGATTTGCTATATTTTGCAAATGAATTATCTTCTAAACTCAAGTTCACATTGATTTATAGGGGATCTAAATGAGACAATAACGATGCATTCCATATAATTTCTTTTTCCAACTTAATTCCTCCCCCTAATGTTGGAAAATTTATCTCATCAAAATGACAATCAACAAATCATGCAGTAAATATATCACCCGTCAGGGGTTCAAGATATTTGATAATTGATGGGGAATCATATCCAATATATATTCCTAATCTCCTTTGAGGACCCATCTTAGTACATTGTGGTGGAGCAATTAAAACATATACTGCACATCCAAAAATTCTCATATGAGAAATATTTGGTTCATGATCATAAGCTAATTGTAATGATGAGTACTTATGATAAGATACTGACCTAATGCGTACAAGTGAAGCTACATACAAAATAGCATGTCCTCATACAGATGTAGAAAGCTTAGCTCTCATAAGCAATGGTCTAGCGATTAACTACAAAAGTTTTATGAATGATTCTGCTAAACCATTTTGTGTATGAAAATGAGCTACAGGATGTTCAACACTTATCCCAGTTGACATACAATAATTATCAAAAGCTTGAGAGGTAAATTCACTAGCATTATTAAGACGAATGGTCTTGATTGTATAATCAGGAAATTGTGCTCTTAACTTAATTGTTTGAGCAATTAATCTTGCAAATGCAAGATTTCGGCTTGATAATAAGCACACATGTGATCATTTGCTGAATGCGTCTATTAATACCACAAAATATCTAAATGGTCCACTTGGTGGGTTAATAGGTTCACATATATCACCATGAGTTTGTTCTAAAAATATAGGTGATTCAGTCCCCACTTTAGCTGGTGATAGTCTAATTATCAGTTTTTCTTGAGAGCAAACATCACATGATAATTCATTAAATTGAAGAATCTTCTAACTCTTCAATGGATTTTGAATTCTCAATAATTCTTCTCATCATTATAGACCCTTAATAACGTAATCTGCCATGCCAAATTGTAAATATGTCTGGATTCATGAACTTCAGGTTCATTGTTGCATATGTTTCAATTGCTCGTATATAAATATAATATAATCCAGAAGATAAAGCAGGAAACTCTTCCAGTATACGTTTTTCATATGAGACAGTAGATATGATATAAATATACTCCATATTATTCTTTCTATCAGTCTCAAAATGATAACCATTGCAACGTATATCTTTAAAACTAAGTACATTTCTCTTTGATTGACTAGAGAACAATGCATTGTCAATTGTAAATTTTATTCCTCTAGGTAAAATAATATTTGTTTTTCCAAACATTCAATCAGATTTGTAGAACCTAATATCGTATTGACTTTTGTTTCCAACATTGTCCGTTTGAAAAAAATATATTTTCTACTTATAAGTATTGTATGTATAGTTATACCGTCTATCAGACATATATCTTTTTTTACTCATTTTTTAGTCGTCCAAATGATCATAGTTTTAGTAGGAAGCACTAGGCTCATGTAAAACACAAATCCACGTGTGCTCCTTTACCAGCAGCCTTCTCATTTAAAACATTTACACGCTTTTTCTGTTTTAATCTAATTTTTCAAATTTTGTTAGCTTACTTTTCCATTTTCCTTTTCCTTTTCTTTTCTTCTTCTTGTTTTTCCTTTTCTTTTTAACTTTATGGAATGTTCTTTAATCTTTTTCTTTTTCTTGTATTTTAATTTATAGTTTTCTATAAGATAATTATTTTAAATAGTAAAATTGTTAAAAATATTTTTAAATGTAAAAAAAATCACTATTTATTAATGATAGGCTGCGATAGACCATCTATCACTAATGCCTTTCACGGATAGATAGTAAATTTTTGTTATATTTGTAAATAAGTTCCTCATCTTTCTCCATGAAAACAATCATTTTCTTTATTTTAATTTTATAAATATAATTAATTTATACTAAAATATAAAAGAAAACACAAAATCGAATGCCAACTTGGTACTACGTTTAATTAAAATGGTCTAGAAATGTTATTCCACTAATTTATTGAATAAAATTTCTACCAAACAAAATTCTTATTCATTTTTAAAAAAAAAAAACAATTTACCTTTTTTAGGGTATAAAACACAGCAAGTATGCAGGATTCTTTTTTATAATATTGTGATTTTTTAAATATATATAGTAAAATACATTAATTTTCAAACTTGATCATATTAATTTTGTACATTTTTTGAAATATATATATATAACTCGCGAGTTGAGTCTCATTCGTATTCATTTGGTTTTTTTTTTTTTCAAAATTAAAAGAAAATTATTTCAAATGGTAAAAATGTTAAAAATATTTACAATATATAGCAAACTTTTATAACTATTAATGATAGATGTTGATAGACACTGATAGAGTTCTATCAATGTCTATCAATGTCACTTATAAAAATCAATATCCATCATTGATAGTTCTAAAATTTTGGTATATATGTAACATATTATGTATTTCTTTTCACCTCATTTTTTCGTATTTTGTGTTTGTCTGTAATGAATAATTGTAAATCCAAGTAACAATTCATACATCTTTTTCACTTTATTTTAGGGAAAGATTATTTGAGTCTCTTAAGTTAAATAAACTAGGCAGAAAATATGCTGATATGTATGTATTGTTATTATGTATTTTTATCGTTTTATTTCTTTTTTTGTGAAAAAGATTTTTATTTTGGATCTATCTAGTTGATGGGTTAATCCATACGTTTATTTATGATAGCACTAGCACTAGTATATGGTGATATCCAACTCAAAGCCGGCGTGCCTATTCTCCTTGTCCACAGGGTACCTTTGTTTCCACGACGGCATCTAGAGCATTCCAACAAACTGACTTCTTGATCTCCGAAAGGAGGTGCATTCTGCCATTTTTCCCCTTTCTTTTCTGTACAAGGGATCCCCCCTCCCGCTAGTTGGTTGGTTGGACTCTCTCACTAGACTCTTTCATATGACATCTGGTTACCTTGCTAGCCCTATACATAGGCAGGGTTTTCTTCCATGGATCGTAGAGTTCTTCAACTTCACTCTGTGGACCTCGATTTCAACTATCAAAAAGTCACTTTCCAATATTAATAATAAAAATGGAAAGATCTTTTGGGACTTATCATACCTATGAATTTCATTGGACCCAGAAATGATACATTGGAAGAATCTTTTGGCTCTTCCAATATCAATAGGTTGATTGTTTCGCTCCTGTATCTTCCAAAAGGAAAAAAGATCTCTGAGAGCTGTTTCCTGGATCCGAAAGAGAGTACTTGGGTTCTCCCAATAACTAAAAAGTGTATCATGCCTGAATCTAACTGGGGTTCGCGCTCCACCCATCCGCGGAGGGGTTCAGTATCCATCTCCGCAGATATTTCCAGATCGCTTTGTAAATATTTTGGTTCATTTTTCTATATTTAAAAACATTCCAAAATTAAACTTATTTCATTCACATTTCTTACAATGATTTGCATCTATCAATGGTTGAATTCTTAGTCAAATTAAAAAAAAAAAATTGAAAACTAACTTTTTCAGTTTTTAAAATTGGTTTGATTTTTTAAATCATTGGTGAAAAGTAGATAATAAATGAAAAGATTTGAAGATGAAAATAATGATTTTATTTATTTGAGTAATAGGTGGACACTTTTTCACTTAGTTTTTTGAGTTGAAGTAGGAAATTCATCTCTCTTTTTTTCTTTTTGTTGTTTAATGAGCAAAATTACTTTTTATCTAGAAAGATGTTAGGATGTAGCAAAATGAATGCAAAATTCTCTACTAAAAATTGTTTGTTGTTAATTGGATGATTTGTACCTCTGGCTGGCTCTAGCTTTATTTGTTTTGTTTTATATTTCTTTTTTATTTTGCAACATGTTTAAATGTACTCTATTGGATATGAGATTGATGATTTCATATATGGCTTTGAAGAATGGTTGTCACAGACTACAATGTTTGAGAATTCTTCAACAAGTATTGATAAGAAATGAGATATGAAGTCTAAATGATATAACTCAAAGAAACTATAGAGGTCATTTTTTTTTTTGTGTATTTATTATAATGTAATTTGAAGTAATTGTAGTGATTGAAGAGTCACACAGCGAGCAATATATATATGTTTATACTCTTATTTTGATATAACACACTTATTACGTTAAAAGTTTATATAACTAACATTGATTTTACAAATATATTTGAAACGACTTGTTTATTATATATAATGCTATCAAAATGATATTGGACTTGAAAGTAGTACAAATGCAAACAAAAAAATTGCTATGAAAAGTTGTGTACCATCCATAACTACACCTACCACGTGGTTTTAAATTGTTATATGTTCTTATAGTATTTTTTTACTGTTATAAAAAATGCTATTAAAAGTCATTCATCGTATTTTAATAATGTTATGTAAACTTTCTATAACATTAAATTTGTACAATAAAACATGACCATTTTATAACTTATTGTATAAATTGAAAAAATGCTATCGACTACGGCAGCATGCCTAAAAACGTTGTGCTTTATTTTTTATAGCAATTTTTGTTACTATAATAAATGCTATTAAAAAACAACCATAGTGTTTTTGCTAATACTATGAAAAGTTTCATAGCATTAAAATTATGCTATCAAAAAAGGACATTTTATAGCATTTTTTATAGCGTTGGAAAAACGCTATGAAAAGTCAGTGATTTTCAATAACATCGCCTATGACAGCGTCTCCAAAAATGCTATCAAAAGCCTACGATAGTGTTTTTTGCCTGCTATCATATATAATATTTATTGTAGTATATCTTGTAACCCTATAAATACAAATTATATATTTAATCATATAAGAGGTATTTTATTAACATTTAGACTGCATTAGTTCAATCCAATAAACTAAGCTCCAAAGTTATTTTATGTAACTTAAAACATGTATGTGGTTGACATACAGGTGGATCATGTTTACGTAATAACCTAAATGGTCTGTAGTAAATGGATAAAGATGGGTACCTTATCTTGGTGACACTACGAATACGATCTGCTTTGTAGTTGTTACAATTGTTGTAAAGTGCTATAAATGATTTGATCCTAATCGTTCATGTGAAGACATGTGAGCATGAGTATTCTATACAAAGGGTTTGTATAAGACTAGACAACTAAATAAATAGTCTCTCTATATAACACCATTACTAGAAGAGACTTACATTTCACTAGGATGACCATAAGTGACTTGACCTTAATCCTAATTGAGTTGTGAACTCTAGTTTATGAGGGCAATTATTTGATCTATATTGGTGAACTAGCTATGTTATCCGACTCAACAAGCTTACCATTTTGGAGATTTGTCTGAGTAAGGAGCTGGGAACACAACTACACAAGATGGAATACACTTTTTCCCGACCTTAGGAAAAATACATAAATTGCTCCCTTAATAGCTGATTACGGGTCTTGAATAATGAGTCCTCAACCTCTAATTGGCCAGAGAGATGTTAGTTTATAGTTTGACTATAAGCTGTTTGTTCATTAGAGAAATAAGTGGTACTTAAGGAGTTAGATGTAACAACAAGGGGTAAAACTGTAATTTGACCCAACTGTAGTTATGAGCAATTTGTGAAGGATCGACTCACTGTTGATTGGTTATATCCGTGGACACAGAAATATATCTGTAGTATGAAGAGTTCAACTATCTATCTTTAGTGAAGTGACCGGTAGTTAATGAACATTGATTAATTTAATTAAAGAATTTAATTAATTAACCTCATGTCATTAGAGCATTAATTTGTTGGCCCATAAGATCCACTTGTTAGCTCACTAAAGGATAGTAATGAGGAATGATTTGAATTGTTCAAATCACTTGAAGAAATGTTATATTAATGTGATTAATGTATAATATGGTTAATTATAGATGTGATCTATAATCCAAATTATGAAAGAGAGACATATTTGAATGAGGTTCAAATATTAAATTCGTGTGAATTCATGAAGAATTAATTAACGTTAATGTTGGAGAGGTGTATGCATATAAATATGTGATGTTTATATGTTAATTAATTAACTATATATTAAATTGGATTTAATATATGATTATTTAATTTGCATGTCAATTTATTAAATAAAGCTTACTTAATTAATTAGTTTAAAAAGAGTGGAAAGGGAAAAATTTGGAGAAGGGGGTTAACCTTTCTCTATATAAATATATCCTTATAGCTCATTTAGGGAAGATGGATTCATTTGTGCAAAAAGAACCCTAGCCTTTACCAAATTCCTCTCCACTCACCCAACAAATTCTCTTTACCTCTTCCTCTTCCAAGAGTTAGAGTTCACACATCTAAGCCTTGGAATCCTAGAGAATAATGAGGTTATTCTTATGGTGGTGTCTTTGATCATTGAGAAGGTGTTCGTGAGACAAGCAAGAGGAATATACGAGAAGATCGGGATTCAACAAAGGTGAGTTCCTTTTATCCATTTTTTCTTCATCTATAGCATGTTGATTTTGATGTTTTTCCTCTTTTCTTCATGTTTGAACTACTATATTTTGTTTCTATAAAATCGAATTTCGAATTGTAAGGCGATCTCACACTTCCCCGGGAATTCGATTCCCTTCATAAATGAGTGTTGATATATTACTAACACACTAATAATACACTTGAAAATAAGTTTTTTTATGAGTCATACTAATGTTATATTTTAAATGAATTTTTAATGAATGTCGATGGACTAATGATATATTAATAATATACTTGAAATTGTATTCTGAATGAGTGTTTGATACACTACTGATATTTTTGAATTACATGTTGAATGAGTATTAATGTACTATTGATAAACTAATTATATACCAATGAATTTTAAAATGAGTGTTGATTAACCAATACACTAATGATATACTTGAAATGAATTTTCAATGACTATTAATATGCTATTGATACATAAGTATTATATTTTAAATAATGAATTATGAATGGGTGTTGATGAACTACTAATATACCAATGGAATGTTTGATATTGTATTTTGAACGAATGATGATATACTATTGATACACTTAATGATATATTTGAAATACATTTTAAATTAGTATTAATATACAATTAAAATATCAATGTTATACTTATAATATGTTGATGGAACTTTGGTCATAGGGCGATGTTTTGGGTCGGTGCATGCGTGGAACATGCTCCATTAGTTATTTTGCTAGGCTTGACAACTGCATATAAATTTGAGCTTTGACATGAACTAATCGCTCTGTACTATTTTCTATTTTAGGTTATCAATAGTATATCACTCATGATCTAAATCCATTTTAAGTATTGTATTGGTGTATCAGTAGTATATCAATACTCATTCAAAATTCAATTTCAAGTATATATATTTTAGTGCATTAGTAGTTATAGTTAGACACTTATTCAAAATTCATCTAAAGTATAGATTACTTTATCAATATTGTATCAATGCTCATAGAAAACTAATTTCAAGCATATCATTAGTGTATTAGTAGTATATCAACATTTCTTCTAAATAAAATTTTAAGAATGACATTGGTGTTTATTACTATTATGTCAATATTAACTTAAAATTAATTTCGAGAATAAAACGTTAATATGTCATTAGTATATTAGTACTTTTTAAAAATAAATATGTTCAAGTATATCAATTATATATTAACCCATGTTCAAAATTCAATTTCAAATATAAAATTAGTATACCAAAAATTTTTCAATATTCGTTCAAAATAGTTACTAACATAACGGGTCAAACAATTATGAGCTAATTATAATGTACTAGAAAAATAATATTTTATAATAGACTAATAATAATTGATGTTTGATTATATATAATTAAATTCAACTTCACCCATCAGTTTAAACTTTTGGGTCAATCGGTGATTTAAGATGGTATCAGAGCCTTGGTCTAGGCCCAATTATCTCAATTGGTACGAGGCCTTTTGGGTGGCACCAAAAGCAAAGCCATGAGGGTTATGCCAAAAGTAGACAATATCATATCAATGTGGAGGTATGGGTCAATCGACGATTTAAGATGGTATTAGAGTAGGTGGTCCCAATAAAGATAAATTTGGAATAATAAAAATGGAAATCTATAAATTTGGAATAATAAAAATGGAAATCTACTTTCTATGTTTTTGCTATATTTACAAAATTTAAAAAAATATTGCTAAATTTTTAAATTTAAGAATGTTTTTTTTTTTCTTTTTTTACTATTCTAGCAAGAGCCCTTTAATTAAAATGTTGTTGTAAATTTGAGGATCACAATGACGTACAATGAGAACACAGATATGGAGAAAATATAATAAGATATGAAAATAAATAAACATAATCTATAAATAAATAAAATAAAATAAAATAACAAAATATGAAATAAGGAATTTCTCTAAAATCTTCACTTTCTTCAATATTCATGGATTTTGCCCAATGTGTATCTTCCAAAAACCACAAAATGTCATTATTAGGCAATTTGGCAAGTAAGAAGTGGATTATATGGACACTAATAATGTGTAATGTTGAGACACATGGACAACACTTTGGAAAATGAGGGCATGACACATAGTCAATGGACACTAAGCATGAGCATCTAATGAGGCATCTATTATCATAATATTTATAATACTTCACTTTATATGCCCATTATATATATGAAATATGTCTCGTTAAAACTTTACTTAGAAAAAAACCCAATGGGAAAAAATCATAGTGAAAGGAAAAAGGTACATATTTCATATAATTCATACTCCTAAAAAGTATATTTACTCCCGCTCTTGGAAACATCACTTGAGATCTCTGAGTCACTACATTCCAATGTTGTATACTAGTTTTTCAAAGATTGCGATAGATAAAGCTTTTGTAAATAAGTTTGTCAGGTTATCTATTGAACAAATTTGTTGTATAGTGATGTCGTCATTTTCTTCAAGATCATAAGTGTATAAAAGCTTTGGTGTAATATGTTTTATTCTATCTCCTTTAATATATCCTTCTTTAATTTGGGATATGCATGTTGTGTTGTCTTTGTATAATATTGTTGGAAGATTTTTATTAGAAGACAAACTACATGTTTCACGAATGTGCTAAGTCATTGACCTTAACTATATATATTTCCTACTAGTCTTGTGAATTACAAGAATTTCAGCATGATTTGAGCAAGTAGTCGTTATAATATGTTTCACTTACCACCACGATACAGAAGTTACTTCACATGTGAATAGATAACCTGTTTGAGATCTAGTTTTGTGTGGATTAGATAAATATTCAGAATCTGCATAACCAACTAGATCAAAATTTAATTTATTTGAATAAAACAAACTCATATCAATCGTTCCTCGGAGATAATGGAGTATATGTTTAATTTCGTTCCAATATTTTTTTGTTGGAGAAGAACTATCTCTTACTAATAAATTTACTAAAAATGCAACATCTGGTCTTATATTATTAGCAAGATATATAAGTGCACTAATTGCACTAAGATATGGTACTTTAGGACCAAGAAGGTCTTCATTATCATCTCGGGGTCGAAATATATCTTTCTTCACATCTAGTGTACGAACGCCCATTGGAATGTTCAACGGATGTGTTTTGTCCAAATAGAACGTTTTCAAACTTTTCCTATATAAATTGACTAGTGAACAAATATCCCAACTGCTAAATGCTCAATTTACAAGTCAAGGAAAAATTTTGTTCTTCCGAGATCTTTCATCTCAAATTCTTTCTTACGATATTCTATTGCCTTTGAAAGCTCTTCAAAAGTTCCAATTATATTTAAATCATTAACATATACAGTTATAATAGAAAATCCCGACTATGACTTCTTTATAAAAAGACGTGGACATATTGGAATGTTTTAATATCTTTCTTTCAACAAATATCCACTCAGGCAATTGTACCACATTCGTCTTGATTGTTTTAATCTATATATCGATCTTTGTAACTTTACTGAATATAATTTCTGGGAATTTGATTTAGATGTTTCAGGTACCTTAAATTCTTTCGAGATTCTCTTATAAGTATCATTATCAAGAAATCCATATAAATATGTCGTGACTACATCAATAAGTAGCATGTCCAGATTTTCATACACAGTCAGACCAATTAAATATCTTAATGTAATTACATCCACCACCGAAGAATAGGTCTCCTTATTATTTTCATTTGTATCAATATCAGGTCTTTTGTATCTTGTGACCACATTATTTTCATTTCTTTTCCTCATAAATATCTATTTGTATCCCACAGGTTTAACACCTTCTGGTGTTCGGACTACTAGTCCAAAAACCTAACAATTTGAAAGTGAGTTTAATTCTGCCTCGATTACTTCTTTCCACTAAAGCAAATATTTTTTATGTCGACATTCTTCAATAGATTTTGGTTTAGAATCCTCATTTTCATATATAATGTCAAGAGCAACATTATACGAAAAACTGTTGTCAATAACTATATGAGTTCGATTCTTTCCTGTCATGACATAGTTTATTGAAATCTCATTAGTGTATTTAGGTATTTCACCTTCCTCACCTAAGTCTTCTTGACTATTTATTTTTTTTCTTTGTTTGAGGATTTTTATCTTTGGAACCCACTGGTCTATCACACTTATGGCGTGTTTCGGACTCATTAATGACAACTTGTTGTGTTGAGATATCAATTTTTGATGGAATATTTACAAGTGGTATATGTGATTTAATTACTCTCTTTGCATCTATAAACGCATCTAGTAATTGATTTGCTATATTTTGCACATGAATTATCTTTCGAACTTCAAGTTCATATTGATTTGTACGGGGATCTAAATGAGACAATAACGATGCATTCCATGTAATTTCTTTTTCCAACTTCTTAATTCCTCCCCCTAATGTTGGAAAATTTGTCTCATTAAAATGACAATCAATAAATCGTGCAGTAAATGCATCACCCATCAGGGGTTCAAGATAATTGATAATTGATGGGGAATCATATCCAATATATATTCCTAACCTCCTTTGAGGACCCATCTTAATACATTGTGGTGGAGCAATTGGAACATATACTGCACATCCAAAAATTCTCATATGAGAAATGTTTGGCTCATGACCATAAGCTAATTGTAATGGTGACTACTTATGATAAGATACTGGTCTAGTTACATGCAAAATAGCATGTCCCCATACAGAAGTAAGAAACTTAGTTCTCATAAGCAATGATCTAGCAATTAACTACAGAAGTTTTATGAATGATTCTGCTAAACCATTTTGTGTATGAACATGAGCTATAGAATGTTCAACACTTATCCCAGTTGACATACAATAATTATCAAAAGCTTAGAAGGTATCACTAGCATTATCAAAACGAATGGTCTCTGATTATATAATCAGGAAATTGTACTCTTAACTTAATTGTTTGAGCAACTAATCTTGCAAATGCAAGATTTTGGATTGATAATAAGCACACATTTAATCATTTGCTGAATGCATCTATTAATACCACATAATATCTAAATGGTTCACTTGGTGGGTTAATAGGTCCACATATATCACCATGAGTTCGTTCTAAAAATATAGGTGATTCAGTCCCCACTTTAGCTGGTGATGGTCTAATTATCGATTTTCCTTGAGATCAAGCATCACATGATAATTCATTAAATTGAAGAATCTTCTGGCTCTTCAATGGATGTCCATTTGAAGACATTTGATGACTTAATTTGTCATGCCAAATTGTAAATATGTCTGGATTCAAGAACTTCAGGTTCATTGTTGCATATGTTTCAATTGCTCGTATATAAGTTTAATATAATCCAGAAGATAAAGCAGACAACTCTTCCAGTATACGTTTTTCATATGAGATAGTAGATATGATATAAAGATACTCTATATTATTCTTTCTATGAGTCTCAATATGATAACCATTACAACGTATATCTTGAAAACTAAGTAGATTTCTCTTTGATTGACTAGAGAACAATCCATTGCCAATTGTAAATTTTGTTCCTTTAGGCAAAATAATATTTACTTTTCCAAACCTTCAATCAAATTTGCAGAACCTAATTTTGTATTGACTTTTGCTTCTAACATTATCAGTTTGAAAAAATATTTTCTACTTGCAAGTATTGTACGCGTAGTTGCACTGTCTACCAGACACATCTTTTTTTACTCATTTTTTAGTCGTCCAACATATGAAAATGATCCAGGTTTCTTCATTAAAAGAAAATAATTACAACTAGAAAAACGACATTTGGAATATACAAAGGTTAACATCTACTAAGAGAAGAAAAAAAAATATGGAGATGAATAAAAAACCAACATTAAATCTAAATATTTTCAAAGCCAAAGGAGACACTTGATGCTCCATCAATTCTGCCGATTTTTTCTTCAGGAAATTCAAAGAAATACGCCACATCCAAATTTTTCATATAGGATGGGTCACATATGTCATTATCTTGGTATGCAAAATTTGCTTCCACATTTTTCTCTTTTTCCTTTAGGAGGCTTGATAGAGATCAACTGAGTATTTTGGCGTACGACTGGTACGTGACCAATGCCCAGTCATTCCACATTAGAAGCATTTATTTTCAACACTTTTTGAACTTTTATCTTGTGGAGTTTTTCCTTTGTAATCATCATTTTGTGTGGTTCTTTTGAAATTTGAATGATTAGAACGATTTCCACGAAAAGAATAATTATTTCTTCCTCTGTCATAGTCACGACCTCGATCGTGGTCATAATCTTGACCACGATTATTAACATTCTCAGCATTCACTTCAGGGAATGGTGTTGTTCCAATTGGTCGACATTCATGATTGATCATTCATAACTCGTTATTCTGTTCGGCCACAAGAAGACAAGAAATTAGTTAACAATACTGTTTAAAACCTTTCTCTGGATATTGCTACTGCAAGAGCATATCTAAAATGTAGAAAAATGTCTTCTATAACATATTGATTTAAAGTTTTAGAGCCTCAAGTGCATCCATTTACGACGAACTTTAGGAAGAAAAATTATTTTCTAATGATCACATTTTTAAGGCATCCATGTGTATTTTGACATTAAGCACTAATGAAAATATAACTATTACCATAATATCAAATGTTACAATTCTTCTTTTGTAATATTTTTCATAGTAACACTATTACAAAAAATTATATTTAGATTAGAAATTTAATATATATCAAATATTTAAAACAACATCCAATTTATTAATTATAACAAAGAGAGAGAAAAACCAACATACCTTTGGGATCTACTTTTAGCGGAAAAAACAATAAGTGCTCGTGTTGATAACCTGTTGTAAATTTGAGGAGCACAACAACGCACAACGAGAACACGAATATGGAGAAAATATAATATAATAAATAAATTAACAAAATATGAAATAAAAAATTTCTCAAAAATCTACACTTTCTTCAAATTTTATGGACTTTGCCTAATGTGTATATTTTTCAAAACCCACCAAATGTCACTATATTTGGCAAGTATAAGATGGATTGCATGGAAAACACTAATAATGCTTAATGTTGAGACATGTGACAACACTTCGAAAAATAGAAGCATGTGAACAGTAATCATGAGCATCTAATAGACATCAATTATCATAATATTTATAATAAATATGAGATAATAATGAATAAGAAATGAATACATCTTTGACTTAGGAGTAATTTGAGGCCACACGTAGAAGTTTGACTGTGAGGAGTGAGTCTGAGCATATGTTCCTCAAATTCAATTAATTAATAATAATAAAACAATATTAAATTAAATAATTAATAATTTTGATTTTGAAAAAAATTATTATGAAATCTTCAAAACGACCGAGTCAGTGGTCTTCACTCCCAACCGCGTCCCCTTCTTCATATGACCTTTACAATATTTTGACTCTCAAACAAAAACTCAAAAACTTCCTTTTTTATCAAATCCTCTTCTTCATCCTCATGAAATTTCTAATTCCAATTCCATTTCCATGGATTCTTTCCCTATTTGTTCCTTCGTTCTCTTAATTTTCCCCTGTTTTTTCCTCTCTGTTTCTTCTTTATCTACTGTTTCCATTTCTGAAACTGCAAATCAGACTCTGGTTTGCAGTTTGAATGCTCGATTCTCTTTGAATTGTTCCAGTTTTCCTTCTGGGATTCAAATTCCCTTCAATCCCAATGATTCTTATTCTGCGATCGTTGCCGGAGATGGGTTTTTTTGTGGATTGAGAAATTTTCCGACCACCTCCCAATCCATCGTCGTTTGTTGGAGATTCTCTGTAAATGGAACAAACATGGTGACTAAAAGGGTTTACAATGGCCCAAATTTGAAGGAACTTCGAGCTGGAAATTCCCACATTTGTGGAGTTGTTAACGCTACCAAACAGCTTGAATGTTGGCAATGGCGGCAATTTGATCGGAATTTCACTTTTGATTTCTCGTCCATCGCTGTCGGTAGCGATTTCATTTGTGGGCTCTCTAACGCCGGTGAGATTCGTTGCAATGGAAGTGTGAATTCCACCGTTGCAGGCGGCGGAGGCGGTAGGTACAAGGCGGTCGCCGCCGGGTTCCGGCATGTGTGTGGGATTAATTTGAGGAATGAATTGGAGTGTTGGAACATGGTGGCCGGAGATATTCCGGCAGGGGAGTTTAAAACGTTGGCTTTGGGGGATAATCGGAGTTGTGCTCTCCGGTTGAATGGGACGGCGGTTTGTTGGGGTGAAAAGAATTTTACCTTACCGGAGAGGTTAACAGGGGAGTTTTTTACTGCGATTGAAGCCAAGAAAAATGTGTTCTGTGGAATTTTGAGAAGAAATTTC
Source organism: Benincasa hispida (assembly GCF_009727055.1). NCBI lineage: Eukaryota > Viridiplantae > Streptophyta > Magnoliopsida > Cucurbitales > Cucurbitaceae > Benincasa > Benincasa hispida. Next base: position 60,202,618 of record NC_052352.1, on the reverse strand, counting down.
TCATTACTCTGTTGGGGAAATGAAATTTTTGATCAAAATTTGTTCTCTGTTTTCGATTCTGTTTCACCTGGTCCTTGTAGATCCCAATGCCCATGTGGCCCATTGCCTAACACACAACAATATTGTACTCAACCAGCCATGATTTGCAACCCTTGTAAAGACAGAGCTCTTCTTCCTCCGCCGCCGCCGCCGCCGCCGCCGTCCCCTGCCGCGCCGCCGCAGATTTGTCATCATTCCTCCTGCCGACGGTGGAATGGCAGAATGGTGGCTTTACTTGTAGTGGGCTGTGTTGGGAGCTTGTCTTTAGTATTAAGTTGTTCATTTTTTGTGTACAAATATTGTAAAAACAGAGTTTCTCGTGTTCATGATTCTGGCCCAATGGAGGATCCTCTCGGAACCAGTGGCGGCGGAGATGGCGGTGACCGCCGTGAGACGGTGGCGGGTAGGCCGGGAAATGGGAAGAGGGTTTTGGAGAAGAGATTGAGCCATTTGATTAGCTTGGGAAATGGAGGACAATTGGGGAAATTGGAGGATTTTCCTCTATCAACTCTTGTTGAAGCTACAAATAATTTCTCTGAAGAACATAAAATTGGAAGTGGAAGCTTTGGATCTGTTTATAGAGCTGTGTTGAATGATGGTCGTGAAGTAGCCATTAAAAGAGCTGAATTTTCAGCCATTTCTTCATCAGCTTGGGGGACAAAGAGACAAGAAGACAAAGACAATGCTTTCCTTAATGAACTCGAATCCTTGTCTCGCATTAACCACAAGAACCTCGTACGTCTTCTTGGATTCTTTGATGACACTCATGAAAGAGTGTTGGTGTATGAATTCATGAGCAATGGCACTCTCCATAACCACCTCCACAACCTCCCATCCTCCCCACTTGCCGCTTCTTGGGCTTGCCGCATTGCTGTTGCGCTCGATGCCGCTAGAGGGATCCAGTACCTCCACGACTATCTCTCGCCGCCAATCATCCACCGTGACATCAAGTCCTCAAACATCCTCCTCGATGACAAATGGACGGCTAAGGTTTCTGATTTTGGACTCTCGCTGATGGGCCCAGATGACGGTGCGTCACATCTATCGTTACGTGCAGCAGGAACAGTAGGGTATATGGATCCAGAATATTACCGATTACAACAGTTGACGACGAAGAGTGATGTGTATAGTTTTGGAGTGGTCTTGTTAGAATTGTTATCGGGATGTAAAGCAATACATAAGAATGAGAATGGAGTGCCTAGGAATGTGGTGGATGTGATGGTGCCTTACATTGTGAGAGATGAGATTCATAGGGTACTGGATAGGAAAGTGCCACCACCAACGCCATTTGAGATAGAGGCAGTGAAATATGTGGGATATTTGGCGGCTGATTGTGTCATTACAGAAGGAAGACATAGACCTTCAATGACGGATATTGTAAATTGTTTGGAGAGGGCTTTGGCTGCTTGTTTGGCTCCTACAACTCTCTCTAGATCTTCAACTGAGTCATCAATGTAAAGCATTTCTTCAAATGAAATTAAATTCATTCAACATTCTTTCTTTCTTTCTTTTAGTTTCTTTTTAAAAATTCTTCAACGAAATTATATGATACTGATAAATTGAGATGATTTTGATTTATTCCATCGATTAACACCTCGTTTGGTAACTATTTTGTTTTTAGTTTTTAATTTTTATTTTTAAAAATTAAGTCTATGGACATTATTTCTACCTCAAAATTTTCTTCTTTGTTATCTACTTTTACCAGTAGTTTGAAAAAACCAAACCGAATTTTGAGAACTAAAAAAAAATAGTTTTCAAATAGTTGTTTTTGTTTATGAAATTTGTCTAAGAATCCAACCACTGTATTCAAGAAAGATGTAAATCATTGTAAGAAAAGTAGATGAAATAAACTTAATTTTCAAAACCAAAAACCAAATGACTATCAAACAAGAACTAAATTTTCCCAAATTTCAATTTCCATCCAGGAAACTTGTTCCAATATTCTTGGGGGAAAGTGAAAAGATAGAGTTATATTTCAAATTTGAAAATTTAATTTTAGTTTAATCATAAAGAATAAAAACATATTCAAAGTTTTGCAAACTTTTAATTTGAATTTGAAAACTACCAAACCTGGTGTGAACTGAACTGAGCCTTGGAGAACTGAAGAAATTTCAAATTAAATAGACAGGATTGAATTTTAAAATACTTGGGAAGCTATTAAAACTCAAATTTAAACTTTGGTAGATAGATCAGAATAAGAATTTCCAAAATCACTTTCTTAATAAAAAGGAAATCATCTTGAATTGTGTAATAAGATCCAAATTGGATTCTATTGAAAATTAAACTCGTTTTAAGAAGAAAAACAAATTCAAATTAAACTCCGACTCTTTTCATATCTCAAGCTTTGCCAAATGGGAGAGAGTTAAGAAAACTAATTTACACCTCTTCTTTATATAAACCCATGAATATAAACTAACTTTTTCAATCTTTATATGAACCCATGAAAATTTTATTGAAGATAAAATACAGAATTTGATTTTGAGCATAAATTGTCACCCAAAATTCACCTACAAAAAGATTGCAAAACTGAATAACTTGTAGGTACTTTAGGATTTACAAGAACATCAAAGGCTGTTACATGCAAAATGGCAACTATACAAATTGCAGAAGAGCTACAAAAAGAAGACAAAAAAGAAACAATACTCAAGTACATCCTGGGATTACACCTTTTTTTTTGTAGTCTACTCCAATCACAAGAAAAAAAAAGAAGAGGGAAAAGAACTTGCCACGTAGCAAAATGTGGTTGGACAATTAAGTAGGTTGCACAAAGATAGATGTTGCCTGAGATGCACCTAAATATTTTTTTCAAAAAGAAACAGGCATGTTTCTAGAAGCAGCCCCATGTTGATCAAACTTCCTCAACATCTCTCAAAGATTTTGTAAAGTTTCTCCAATGATGCAATCTGTGAAAGTCAATTATAGCACATTTAATAAATACATAGACCACCAAGTTTTCAAAGCAAGCAAAAGCACACATTAAATGAGGTTTATGGTCAACAAATGAAACACTTGGCAGGTGGTTATAACAAAAAGTCTCAAAAGGATGGTCAATTAAATCCTGATATCCATTTAATCTCTACAGGTATTATTAGATGTGTGATTGACTTTGGTTTTCTTATTTCCGCCATTGAAACTATTTTCAAATTTCAAGCATGAAAAACAACGTTTGTCAACAAATTCAATGAAAAGAAAAGTCCTAATTTTTGGAACTTCCGTTGAAGATTTCTTTGAAAGCACAATTTATTTTTTAGTCAAGTGAGGGTATAGAGATTGAATCTTCAACATCGAGTAACTGTTGATTTGCACTCACTTTAGCTAGCACAATTAAAGTTTCCAAACCATGAAAACTTGCCAACTACCAAGCGTATCAATTTCAAGATCATTGTGATACAGGCATCAATGTTTTTCAACTTAACCTACATGGGATTCCTAGACCTCTAAATAGTAGGCGGACATCCCTTCGGGGGCAGTTTAAAGAGGACTTACCCGAACGAAAGTACCATTTTCGGCCAGAGAACGTGGAGGCTTGAAGAACAGCTTCATTGATGGAAAGAGTACATGTTGTATCGACCATTCACGTTGAGCCCATATAGTTTCTGCCTCTGATAGTAGTCCATGGTCAATTTCGTTATCCATTCCCACCTCATCATCACCTGTTGTTGTAAACATAGTAGGCACTCACAACACAACTCAAGACTTGAGGAGAAGAAAATTTCTCTTACTCAAACAAGAACTTGTATTTTTTGTAAATGACTTCACTCTACTTGACTTAAGGTGTGTTTGAAATATATTTTTAAGTGTTTAATTTTAAAAATAAGTAATTTTGGAATACATTAGAATGTTTGGTAATCACTCAAAATAGTTTTTCAAATGCATCTTAATCAATTTTTATCAAAAGTGTTTAAATAAAAATGACTTTTTTGAAAAACACATTTTTTTCTTAAATCAATCCAAACGGGTCCTTACACATAACAAATCTTACACATTTATACTAGTAGGAAAATACATCAAAAGACATCAATATTAAATATCAATACATAACTTCACCAATACATGAAAATGTTGTACTTAGTGATTCATGTATCCAACTATTCGTGTATGTAATTAAATGTAACTCGTGTATTTGAAAATGTGTATAGATAAATTTTAACCAGTGTTTTTTAAAGCTCAAGGCGCAATAAAGCAGGATACTCTTATGGGGAAGCGCAAGACGCAAAAAAAAAAAGGTACAAGCTTTTTTTTTGTGAGGCATACTATATATAAGAGTACTACATTAAGAATACATAGTTGAAGCGGTGAAAAAAGAGACCCCTAAATACAAGAAATTTTGCATTTAGACTTAGTAAATTTGATTCATCTAGTTAATAATAAAGGAAAACCCCTAATTTTTTCTATTTTTTAATTAATTAAAAAAAAAAACCCTAAGGCACAAGGTTTTGAACCTTGAGGCTTCACAAAAGGCACCCGCCTGAGGCGCTTCTTATCTTGTGAGCCTCGCCTTTTTGAGGTGAGCACTAGACCTGTGCCTTGAGCCTAGGCGGGTTCCCAGAGGACTGATTTTAACACCAGTAAATGCATCCTAAATCATCATCAAAACTGTTTTGTATGCAGAAGGAAATAGCATTAGATAAGCGAAAGTACAGCACTATTGATCAGCAGGCGTTGAGCCTACAGAAATTTCACTTAAAAAACAGCCCCAATGCCCTGCAATCTGCATCCTTAGCTCGCGAGGAAGTCATGTTTAGGTGTTCCAAAGTAGCATCGTGATTTCAAACCACATTCGTGTTGAAACAAGTGAAGGAAAAGGCTTGATTTAATAGCCAGGAACATTGACCGTTTGCTAAAGAAATGCATTTTAAACTCGAATATCCAGGATGAGGAAGGTTAGGAAAAACAAGAGAGTCTAAAACAAGAGAGTCTAAGTGATACATACTGAATTGATAGTCAAACATGCTCAAAAAGGCAAACAAAAATAGAATATAAGTGCTTTCTGCTTGTAAACATGGAAGAGAAAAGTAGCACAAGCAAGACCCAAGCAAAAACTGTTCTCACAAACTCAACCTGCTAGTTGTTCAGGTGTGACCTTAGTAGGTCGAGGTCATTGATAGATCGACGAGGATTAAGAGAACCCATTGAAGCTCAGATTGTAAAATACGGAAGAGATTAGAATAAATAATAGTTTGTAACGTAGACATCAATCTCTAGAATAAAATAATATTGGAAAACAAATAATCAAGGTATCAATATTGGAAAAGCAGTTACCTATATTTTCATCTTCAGAATTCCCGAATGGTTTTATCCTTTTATAGAACTGCAAGCCGTCACCTGATGGATTGGGCAGCAAGGGAGGATGCATAGCATAGAAATTCCCGATGGCAGCTGAAATCGACTGGAGACAAATTTTCTCATCCTCCCAATCAATCTACAAATTATAAGTACAATGAGGTATATGGGATAAAAGCTAAAGCAGATAATTTGTTCCTCAAAGATGTATTGAATTGAGAATCATTGCTTGATTGGTTTTTGAATTCCAGAAAATGGACTGTTTGTTTCTAGAATTCTAGAGAAATGAGGATGTCTAAGGGCACGGACAACTTTGTTATAAACATATATTTGTATAATATACATTATTTTTATGCATTAAAATAACTGATTCTAAAACTTTGTTTCAGATTACCATGCACTTCGGTCAAAATGTCATAGATAGATTTATATTAACTTATCAATTTTCTAGATCATTTAGGCCCCGTTTGGAAACCATTTAGTTTTTGGCTTTTAGTTTTTAAAATTAAGCCTATAAACATCCCTACCACCTCTAAATTTCTTGCTTTATATCTACTTTTTACCAATATTTTCAAAAACCAAGTTGAATTTTAGAAGCTAAAAAAATATTTTTTAAAAACTTGTTTTTGTTTTTTAAAATTTAGCTAAGAATTCAACTTATTGGACTAAAGAAAGATGCAAACCATTATAAGAAAATGAGAGGAAATAGAAGCAAGTTTCAAAAACTAAAAATCAAAAATGAAATTGTTACCAAATGGAACCTTATTACTTAACAAAATAAACTCTATAGCTCAAAAATGCTTCTGCATTTATGTGTATTTCACTTCTACAAGGTTCATGAACAGTTCAGAACATGCAAAACAAATGTCGGACTCATATTCACCTTGCTCAACTGATGTATGACACATATCTATCATGCATGCTTTGCAAGTGTCCAGCATGCTACTTGGATAGAATTAGAAATATAATTAGGCATTAAGGATATAAAAAGAGTTAGTTCGGGAAGTTGAATATGGTGATTTGTTATAAGTAGAGTGAAAAATGATTGAGGTAAGCAATTTTTTTCTTATATGAGAAACTGATGGAGGTAAGCAATTGGGTTTAGTGAGGGGAGGTGCCAAGGACCAAATTTCTCTGATTCCTATCACACGCTTTAGCCCAAAAAGAAGATCAATGGAACTTTATCAAGGACCAAATCTCAAAATAGAAGCCAGCTACTTTAAACAATCTCTCTTATAGGCAGAAACTGCCAAAACTGGATTAAAACCTCTCTGTTGATACAATATTTAAGGGGTGTTTGGAGCGCCGAATTGAGTTATGAAATCTGGAGTTAATATGTTGGAGTTAGAAAGTCTGTGTTTAGAGTGTATAATTGTGAAAATGGAGTTCCTCAATAAATGCACAAAAGAGAGCAAGAAGGGAAGATAAAATTTCTTGATAAATGTGCAAACTTCAATAGTCAACACTACTGAAGTTAGCGGAGTTGGCTTATTTAACCCCGACTTATGAAGTCAATGGGCCAAACACCTTCTAAATGTCAAACCAAAAGCTTATCATGCACACCAGCCTGAAAGAAAACCCAACCAAATGTTCTGCAAGCACACTTCCATGTAAATGTCTCGACCATGTGCTCTCCAGGCTTTTTCTTTTTTAGGGATGAATTGGAGCGACGAATGGCTGGCCGAATCTCAGTGGATCGTGCTCTCCAGGTTTTTTGAAGACACAGCCAAAGTAAAGTTGAAAATCCCATCTTATGACCTAGAATTGATCTGAATAAAGTGATTTTTACCTCATAAATAATTCATTAATCATCTTTTCATAAACTTCGAGGGAAAATCCATCACAAGTTCTTCAAAGGAAAAGAAATGTCACTACCGTCATTAAAAAGTGCATCAGACCAAAATTCGTGCTGATCTAAACTACTAATATGATGTTAATGTTGTCATTAAGATCAGATCTTTCTTCCTCCAAAGTGGAGCTACTTTTTTCCATGATGACTAGATCAAACCAAAAGGCAAAGGGTCACGCACCTTTAAAATGGAAGCATTCCCAATAGCTTCATTTCACCTAAAAAGAAGAGTCTCTCTTTGAACTCTCAACCATCTTCTAGCCAAAATCCTCATTAGAGGCACTATTCAAATTGCTTCCTTTAATGTCGTTGGATAAGGGTCAATGGAAATACCTTTGCACGATCTTCTACTATAAACAATTGGAAAGGCCTGAATATAAAATTTTCCTGAATTGTTCTCCGGAAAATGAGATTTAAAGTTCTTCAAGCCAAACCTCCAATTTTTTCTTTATTATGCAAAGCAGCAGCATTAAATTCCATAACTAAGTGTTTTTAATGCACAATAAACCTATTAACGGGTACAAGACCGTCACCAATCGGGGAATTAATGTGCTTTTGGGTTCTTACAGTGTAAGCATGTAATTTCTTTTGTGTTGGGGGGAAATTTTGAAGTATAAGTTTGTACCAAGCGACCAATTTACAAATAGAAAATTAGTAAATTATTTAACCACATTTATCCCCAAATGAATGCTTAAAAAATTCCAAGCATCATAGACAAATGAATAGTTGAAACCATGACCAGAAGGATAAGGAAACAATGAATTTAGAACTTACATCATTAGCCAAAGAAAGCATAAACTCAGGAACACGGTCCATATCAGGTGTGTATTGATCGAGTACAACTGGAAGTTTAGCCAAATTCCCATTTCTGTCAATATGTATGCAGAAAAACTCCTCCAGCATCTCAGCTTTCAACTTGAGCAGTTTTGTACTCGTCTAAGAAGCAGTGGCAGTATTAGCTATATAAAACAAGAAGCTATAACGGAAGAAAACACTATTTTATGCCTTCAAAGGATATATCAGAGAGGAGACCACGTTACCTCAGCTACCTTCTCATTAAAATCATCATTCTCACACTCTGAATTCGCATTTTCCTCCTTCAGTGCCAAAATAAATAACTCGTACAGAGGGGCTGGGTTGCTTAATTGTATGGCATTAAAATGAGCAAATCGACGTAAAACTTGCTGGTACATGAGTTCTTTGCTACAAAATACAATGGAGAGAGAAAGTAAAAGGGTAGGTCACAAAACAAGCATATCAAAGCTATCAAACATCAAGCACCTTGTACATACATGGAGATACAGTGGCCAGTTTCCATATCTCATCTCCTCGTGGTTTATCCTTTTTTTTTCCTTTCTTTTTCTTTTCTTTTCTTTTCTTTTTTTTTTTTTTTACAGATTTATTACTGATGAAAATAAAAGAAGGAGAAAAGAACACACAACTAATTTACGTAGAAAACCCTAGGCCAGGGAGAAAAAACCACGATCAAAACTTATTATTAAGTTGTACAAAAATACAGAAAGACTGCTCAAATAAATAGACAGACAGGAAGCCCTAGGTCGATAAGAGAATTACAAATAAACCCCTAAGGCAAATCAATCCTTTTTCGACACTCCCCCTCAAGTTGGGGCGTGATCAGACCCAACTTGCTGATACAGTAATCAAAACTCTGTCTTAACAACCCCTTTGTAAGGACATCTACAATCTGCTAATTTGAAGGGATGTAGGGAATACATATGCTCCCATTGTCCAGTCTTTCTTCAATGAAATGTCTATCAATATCGACGTATTTGGTTCTATCGTGCTGGACCGGATTGTTGGTAATACTTATTGCTGCTTTATTGTCGCAGAACAATTTCATTGGAAGCTTACTATCTTGTCGAAGATCTGTTAATACTTTCTTCAACCAGATTTCTTCACATATCCCCAAACTCATGGCCCTGTACTCGGCTTCTGCATTACTCCTGGCAACCACTCCCTATTTCTTACTTCTCCAAGTGACCAGATTGTTCCAGACAAAAGTGCAATACTCAGACAGACTTTCTATCAACAGCAGATCTAGCCCAGTCCAAATTTGTATATGCTTCTATACCACATTTACTAGATTTCCTGAACAGAAGACCTTTACCAGGAGTGCGCTTTAGATACCGTAGGATGCGTTCAACGGCTATCATATGTTTCTCATAGGGAGCTTACATGAACTGACTAACAACACTCACGGCATACGATATATCAGGTCTCATGTGAGATAAATATATCAACTTCCCGACTAATCGTTGTTATCACTCTTTACTAACAGGGGCTCCATTATTAACATTACTCAGTTTGGAATTATACTCTGCAGGGGTGTCTACAGGTTTACACCCAGTCATTCCTGTTTCTTTGAGGAAATCTAGAGTATATTTTCGTTATGAGACAAAGATACCTTCTTTCGATCGAGCCACCTCCATCCCAAGGAAGTATCGCAATTTTCCCAGATCTTTAATTTCAAATTCTTCAGCCATCTTTGTTTTAAGTCTCATAATTTCATCAGTATCATCATCGGTCAGAACAATGTCATCTACATACACAATAAGTACTAAGGTCTTTCCTGAACTCGACTTTTTTGTAAACAACGTGTGGTCTGAGTGCCCCTGATCATACCCCTATGCTTTACAAATGTGGTGAATCTATCAAACCAAGCTCTTGGAGACTATTTCAACCCATACAGTGACTTCTTCAATCTACAAACCCGATGGTTAAACTGGTGTTCGAAGCCAGGTGGAGGGCTCATATAGACTTCTTCTTCGAGTTCTCCATTAAGAAACGCATTCTTCACATCCAATTAGTGCAAAGGCCAATCTTTATTAACAGTAACAGATAACAGTACCCGGATCGTATTGAGTTTGACCACAGGAGAGAATGTCTCAGAGTAATCAATACCAAAGGTCTGGTTAAAGCCTTTGGCTACCAGTCTCGCCTTGTATCTGTCAATCAAGCCATCAGATTTGTACTTGACAGTAAAACCCATTTACATCCAACCGTCTTGTGCCCCTCAGGAAGAGCAACCTGTTCCCATGTCCCATTTTTCTCTAGAACTCTCATTTCTTCTATAACTACAGCCTTCCACTCGGGAGTTTCCATGGCAACTTGTATATTATTTGGAACCATCACCGAATCTAAATTGGTAGTAAGAGCCTTGAACTCCGGAGATAGGTTACTATAGTCATGTAACTATGCATAGGGAACTTTGTACATGACCTAGTCCCTTTTCTCAAGGCAATTGGAAGATCGAGAGACACATCACGATTTTCCTCTATTCCAAGTTTCTTACTGCAACTAGCCATCTGATCTATGATCTTTCTTTAGAAGGACTTCCCACACAATCACCTTCCCTTCCACTATTCTCGTTTGCTGGAGTTATTTCCTCAGTGTTTGTCTTTTCCATCAGTTTCTCCATCCTCAATTCCCTCTATTTTCTCATCATTTGCATCAATTTCCTCTATTTTCTCATCATTTGCATCAATCTCTATATCTCTGTCCACTTTACAATTATTAGTCTCAACACAATCATCAATATCACAAACAGGGATATTCATACCTAGAACTGAGACCGAGTCAGACTCATGAACTGGAGCCGGAGAAGCGACAGGCGGCACTGTTTCCTTCCTGAGATTCTTCTTGTAGTAAGTTATCCAAGGGACTTGATTAGTGGGAAGAACGGGACTAGGGAGAACAGGGCTAGGATGTTCAGGTTCAGCCGACACCTCTAGGGGAATGGAGTACGTGGACCAGTTAGCCTCTTCACTAGGACTCTCCCCCTGAAGAGGACTAACGGGAAAGAAAGGCTGATCCTCGAGAAAGGTGACGTCCATAAACACAAAGTACTTTCGAGACGAGGGATGATAACACTTGTACCCACGTTGATGGAGAGGGTACCCAACAAAGACACATTTCTGGGCACGAGAAGTGAATTTCGTACTACTAGGACCAAGGGTATGGACAAAGACAACACATCCAAACACCCGCAGAGGTACGGCAGGAATTAAATGGGTGTTGGGATACGATTCTTTGAAAAAGTCGAGGGGAGTATGAAAGGATAAGACACGGGAAGGCATGTGGTTGATAAGGTGGGTTGCAGTGAGGATAGCATCGCCCCACAGATAGGAAGGAAGAGAGGTAGATATCATAGGGGAACGAGTGGCCTCTATTAGATGCCTATTTTTCCTCTCGGCTACTCCGTTTTGCTGGGGAGTATAGACACACGAGCTTTGATGGATAATTCCTTTAGATACCAAGAAGTCCCTAAACGAGTTATTAATGAATTCACACCCGCTGTCACTCCGTAAAATGGCAATTTTTGTGTTGAACTGGGTTTCTACGGTCGCATAAAATTGTTGGAAAACAGAGGACACCTCAGACTTATCGGTCAAAAGGAAGACCCAGGTCAGTCTGGTGTGATCGTCAATAAAGGTGACGAACCACCGTTTGCCTGTAGAGTTAGTGGTTGGTGAGGGACCCTAAACATCACTGTGGATAAAACTGAACAGTTTGGACGGCTTGTAAGGTTGAGAGTGAAACGAAACACGACTTTGTTTAGCCCGGATACACATATCGCACTGTAAGAATGATAAATTAATATTATGAAATATATGCGGAAAAAGATACTTCATATATTGAAAATTGGGATGTCCCAGACGGTAATGCCATAACATAAAATCGGTCTCAACAGTAGAGAAATTCAAAGAAATAAAACTAGTCCTATAACCATCCTTAAAGGAAGTTTCATCAGTCAGGAAATAGAGCCCCCCCTATCGTGCCGGGTAGTGCTAATCGTCGTTCCCGAGTTCAGATCCTGAAACAAAACAATGTCGGGTGAGAAAACAATTTGACAGTTCAAGTCCCTTGTAATTTTACTAACAGATAGTAAGTTATACGAAATTTTAGGAACATGCAGCACATCACGCAATATTAGACCCTCAAACGGAGAAAGATGTCCTTTCCCTGCGACAGGGGCAAAGGACCCATATGCGATTCTAATCTTTTCATTTCTGGCACTCGGGTGATATGATATAAAATGATCAGAAGACCCGGTCAGATGATCTATTGCTCCAGAGTCCACGATCCAGAGTCATTTACCATTAATGCTAATAAAACCAAAGGATTGAGTCGTATCTGAGTGCGCAATTGCACTGACCCCAATAGCACTTAAGTTACTCTGACCGTCAGCTTGAGGCGGAGTCGAGGTCTTGTCATTCGCTGAGTCGCTGACCAGAGCCCGTCCAGGACCAGCCTTGTCCTGTGACTGACGTCATTTGTAATTTGGAGGTTTTCCATATAGCTTCCAACACTGGTCTTTCGTGTGCCATGGTTTTTTGCAATGCTCACAGACAGGTGGAGGTTTCTTGTCGCTGTCAGATCTAGATGACTTGGTGGCAAAAGTAGTAGCCTTAGTAGATGTAACTATTGAAATATTCATGGCCCTAGACCTGTCTTCTTCGAG
>NC_052352.1:60069806-60189945 GCF_009727055.1 Benincasa hispida | reverse complement strand
GCAAACACCGTCAAATTTCGGATTTAACCTAGCCAGAAAATCATACACTCGATCAGCTTCCTCAATTTTGGAATACTACATCCCATCATGTGTACATTTCCAGATAATCTCACGGCATAAGTCCATTTCTTGCCATAATAAGGACAATTTGTTGAAGTATGACGTTACGTCCATAGCTCCTTGCTTACATTCATGGACTTGTTTGCGTAAGGTATAAAGGCGGGATGCATTCTGCTTCTTCGAATACAACTGTTGTACTGCATCCCAGATGTCTTGGGCAGCCACCATATAAAGTAACGGTCTGCCAATTTGAGGTTCCATGCTACTCACCAGAACTGATCGTAGCAATGAATCTTCTGCTCTCCAGATACGTTCGTGGGGACTGTCGGGTTCAGGTTTGGCTATCTCCCCAGTTAGATAGCCAAATTTCTGTCTTCCTTCCAGAACCATTCTGATGGATTGCAACCAAGAGAAATAATTTTCACCATTCAACTTTTCTCCAATAATAATTCCTGCAGTGTCCTATTGATCCAGATAATAAATTTGTAGCAGGTAAAGAATGGAAAGAGTTTACCGGGTTCTCGGAGCATAGCTATAAATTGGACGACTCCGGTTGAATACTTTTCGAGTTTGTACCAAGAACTGACCCAAAATCCACGAGTTGTTGCTGAAGGAAAAGAAATCTTGTTTTAATCTCATCAGAACACGCCCCATTCACACCTACCAGAGAGTTCGCCGGAAATGCGACCGAACCGACGTCACTGCAGTCAGAGAGGACCAGTCGATCTACCGCCGGAGGTTGCTAGTCAGAGAACCCACTAATGAGGCCGCGGCTAGTCGAGCCAGAAAAGTCGCCGCGGCTTCGAACCCTAGGGCTGTCAACCGATCTGGTGAAGATTACTGGATTCGCGGTGAGATCTCGTCTGGTTTGCGCGAAGGCTACTAGGAGATCGACCAGCCTGTTGTGCGCGAAGGCTGCTGGGAGATCGACCGATCTGGTCGCCGTCGACTGTTCTAGATTTGCGAAAGGTTGGGTTGCAACTAGATCTGTTCGTCGAACATCATCTGCACCTGGGAGATCGACGGATCCACGGCTGAAGTGTGGCTGGGCATTACTCAGATCTGGACACCGATTCTCCTTGGTTGGGCGCGACCCGATCTGTCCGTCGATGGATTGGGTTGTCGTTCCGGCGGCACTCATTTGTTGAAGAAGGCGAGGTAACGCAGTCTCTAGGTATTGTTGGACAGCTTCCTTAATCGTGTCAGCTATCTCAAAATTGGTCGTCGAATGAGACTCATCAATGGTGGCTAGGGTTTCGTCGCCTTGCTCTGATACCATGATGAAAATAAAAGAAGAAGAAGAAGGAGAAAAGAACACACGACTAATTTACGTGGAAAACCCTAGGCCAGGGAGAAAAAACCACAATCAAAACTTATTATTAAGTTATACAGAAATACAGAAAGACTGCTCAAATAAATAGACAGACAGGAAGCCCTAGGCCCATAAAAGAATTACAAAAAAAACCCTAGGGCAAACCAACCATTTTTCGACAATTAATGTATCCAAAATTAGGATTCTTCAACTCATTACAGGCTCCAACATCTTGACCATTCTTTTTGGCTTCCAAACAGATTTCCCTGACTTGTCCCACTAATTTGGCCTATAAACCCAACCCAAGATATTTTAAAAGTTAAGCTTGGCGTGGTTCTCTAGGGAAAAACTACTAGTTAATTCCCAACACAGCCTAACAAGCTTCATATAAGGCCCCTAGTTAGAGAAATAGTAGGATTATTAGTAGAATATTAATATGGTTATTAGGAGGGCATATTAGTAATTAGCCAATAAGTTTGTTAGGGCTTTTTAGTTATAAATAGAGGGAATGGATTGAGAGGAAGGTATGAAGAACTTTGTAGTTGTTTCCTAATTGGGAAATTTGGGAGAGAGTAGCCCTCTCGAAAAGCTATGGTATATTGTAATTTCTTCATGTTATTGCAATATAATTTTATTTTTTAGTCTGTTTGTTTATTCTTTGTGCTCTTGAATTCTTTTGTTAGAAGGTATCCTAACACTTTCACTCATCTCCCAGATCCTCATTTCAATCTATTTGGATCTTTGATAATTGGGTTGAAAATTAGCCTACCCCATACTGAATAGTGGTGATTCATAGAGGTATTCGAATAAGGTTATTTCAACATTGTTCTAATATTGGGTGTTGAAAGTAGGGTTTATGCCCTAGGGGTATTTTTGTCATTTCACTGTACTCTAGGGTTTCCCATTTTTCTATTTAAATGTATAGCCTCTATGTATCCTGTGTATCAAATCTTAATAAGAAAAACTCTTGGTTTTTTCTCCCTTTAGGGTTTTTGATAACTTGTAGAAATACAAGCTATTGTAGTCTTTTACTTAGAATTATGAGGACTAATAAGCAGATTATGCGTCAATAATACCAATAATTCATATGGAAAAGTAAGCTTGCGTCGACCAGCACTAAAAAACCTCGCTAACCCTATATCATGCGTTATACTGAGTCAAAATGTCTATTTTTGTAGCAATTGTAGGAATCGATCGCATGCGTTGATCCCAGACCATCGCAAAGTTGATCGCATGCGTTAATCTTCAAGAAGACAAGTTCATCGCATGGATGTTGCAGCTACAGAGTAATAACCGTGATAGAAGGTTGATCGCAAGGTGGGTGGAATGCGTTGGTACTTCGGAAGAAACAAGCATGAACACATACCTTAGGAGTATCAACAAGATAATGTTGACATTGCCCATACCGCGACAAAGGTAGCAGTGAGTCAGAACGCAATCATCAATGTTGTCGGCGTTTGAGCTCTATAAATAGCACCTTGGATCTTCACTTCAAAGGATCCGAGTTTCTGCCTTAAGGCGGATCCTTGGGATCACAGATGAGAGCATGAGCAGACACTCTTTGAGGATTCTCCACCTCCATAGCCCCTTCCGAGTGACGACCGGAGTTACGCCGAAGATGGAGCTCGAGAGAGACTTCTCCACCATCCATCCATGGCACTACCAACAGCCTTGACGCATTTCAGATGAAAAGCAAGAGAATGTTTTCATCTAGCCTTCCACCTTTCCTCTTATCTCTGTATTGTATTACATTTTGGCTTAAGACATTAATACATTTTGTAATCAATGTATCTCTTAGTTCCTTCAGCTCCATATTCTTCATCTTCTTCTTCTTTATCATCATTTACATTCATCGCTTAGTTGTCAAAGGTAGTCGCATACTCAGTCATGTTGCCTAGAGATAGGACGCATGTAGCAACCCACCGAGAGGTGTGCGTTGCAGGAGTATAGTGAGTTAATCTTCTTCGCTTGGTGTGAGGCGGTAGCAACGCTTGTTTATGAGTCGTCACAATGCTTGTCTATGAGCTACTTAGCCGCAATTAACTGCCTGAGAAGGTGAGTAGTGAAACACACTAAAGCAAAGTAAGTTTTGTTCCTAGACATAGGCAAAATCTTATGCTCGATGCAACCATGCATTATAGAGATATAAGCATGCGGCTGGCCACCGAGAGGTGTGCGATGCATTAGCGTGGTGAGCTGGGATCACTCGAGCGACTTAATATAATGAACCTTGTTATGCGTTAACAGTTGTTGCATCTCTTCCAATTCTCATAGTTAAACTTCCATTGCTCAATCTGTTTAGTTAGGAGTAGGAGTAGCGCATAATCCATTAACTTTTGCTTTTTACTTTTATTCATCGCCTCAAACGCATTACTCGAGCGACTTAATATAATGAACCTTATTATGCGTTAACAGTTGTTGCATCTCTTCCAATTCTCATAGTTAAACTTCCATTGGTCAATCTGTTTAGTTAGGAGTAGGAGCAGCGCATAATCCATTAACTTTTGCTTTTTACTTTTATTCATCGTCTCAAACGCATTACTTCACAAACATTATTGAGTTATAAGTCCCTATCTTCGACCTCAGATCACCCCAATAAACTTGTGTTCTCGTTATACTTAGTGAGAAAGCAAGAGAACTTGTGACAAGAGCGCATGGTCATCGCATACATGCTTAAACGCATATTGTATATTTTCTAGTCCAACGCATGACCATCGACGCATGGAGATCAACGCATAGCATAAGACGCATATTTTTCCTCTCCTTTTCCAACCAACAGTTTTCCACATCCCTGTGTGTGTCCTATTTTTCCTTCTCTCTCTACTTTTTCATCATGGTATAAGAGCAAGGAGATGAAACCCTGGCCACCATTGAGGAAAATCAAACAAGAGAATCACAAGTGCCATCTGGCACCACAACCACGGATATTGTCGTTGTCGTACAGACCGTTGTAGACGATACTTCCAGACGGTCCTTCCTCATCTTCATCAGCCGATTGGAGCAGCCCAACTCGGAGGACAGGTAGCCGACTGGATCAAAAACCAACAAACCCAGCCGACCGATAGGATCAGCCACCAAACGACGGCTACAAAAGCCACGGCGCGCCAGGCGATCGAGAGCCGCAACTTGCCTTAGACGATCGGAAGCCAAGGGGTGGGTGGATCGCAGCTTTGCGCCGACCCTTCCACGAGCAGACACCAGTCGATCGAAAAAAGACGCAACTCATCCGACATCCACCCAGTTAGAGCCTTCTAGACCGGCTCCAGCAGCACGCAGACGTCTGATCGACCCCAGCCGATCGGTTCCAGCGCTGCCATCCCAGCCAACCGTGAACAATTTGACTCGAGACTTGGCTCTTGCCCAGCCGCACCTGGGGTTTTTCCTATTCCAATCGTGATGCCTCCATTCCAGCCGAGTGTGGGCAGCGGTTTCAGCCAAGGAATTCCCGTGGGTGGCAGATTGGAGATGGGTGAATCGTCTTTCGTCATATCCGCAACAGAAACTTGACTATATCCAAGAACAATTCACTCAACTTCAACTCCAGATTAAACAGCAAAATGAGTCAATTCAGCAACAAATGGCTACCCTCGAAGAAGTTCTTGGAGCTACCTCTAATGTCTGATCAGAACTCCCCTCCAGTCTACTAGTTTACTCAAGCAGTTCGGTAACCTCTTTCCTTGCGTTATCTACAGCAAATTTATCCTGGGGCAATAGGAAATTCTGCTAGCTTTATTATAGGAGAGAAATTAAATGGTCATAATTACTTTTCTTGGTCTCAATCCATAAAAATGGCCTTCAAGGGTCGTCATAAATTCGGATATCTAACGGGCAAGATACCGAAACCAAGACTGGGTGACCCTCAAGAATGTATGTGGAAAGGAGAAGACTCCTTACTTCGATCTATTTTAGTAGGGAGTATGGAGCCTCAAATTGGCAAACCCTTACTATATACTACCACTGCACGAAAGATTTGAGAAGCTGTCCAAAAGTTGTACTCCAAACGACAGAATGCTTCCCAACTCTATACTTTACGCAAACAAGTCCCTGAATGCAAGCAGGGAACGATGGACGTTACAGTGTACTTCAACAAGCTCTCTTATCTGGCATGAAATGGACCTATATCATGAGATGGTTTGGAATTATCTGTGTGGGGGAGTCTTACATTACCGGTTTGAGGAGACCAACCAAGTTTAAGACTTTCTAGCGGGGCTGAATTCTAAGTTCGACACGGTACGGAGTCAGATACTGGGAACCCATCCGATATCATCCCTGATGGAAGTTTGCTCTAAAATTCGCCTCGAGGAAGACAGGTCCAGTGCTATGAATAATACACTGATTTCGCTAACTGACTTTGCTACATTTAAAACGTCAGGTCCTATCAATGATAATGGCAAGCCAACTCCAGTATGTGAACACTGCAAAAAACCCTGACACACCAAAGACCAGTGTTGGAAGTTGCATGATCGTCCATCTAATGGTAAACGGCATCAGTCAGGTTTTGGACAAGCACTGACAAGTGAATCAGCAACCGGAGGTCCTCAACCTCAGAATCAGGAAATCAACCAGAGTAACTCTAGTACATTGTGTGCGAGTGCGACCGCCCAATCCAGTACTCTTCAATCTTTTGGTCTTGTTAGTATAACTGGTAGCAAGCCGTGGATTCTAGATTCAAGGGCTACAAATCACTTAACTGGCTCTTCCGACCAATTTCTTTCGTATCATCCAAGTGCTGAGAATGAAAGAATTAGAATCGTTGATGGGTCCTTTGCTCCTGTGGCTGGGAAAGGTCATTTGTCCCCCGTTGAGGGTTTGGTTCTTCAAGATGTGTTGCATGTTCCTAAAATCTCTTATAATCTATTTTCTATTAGCAAGATTATAAGAGATTTGAGATGTCGAGTTACTTTCTCACCTGATGTTGTTGTTTTTCAAGACCTGAACTCGGGGATGACGATTAGCACTGCCCGGCATGATGGGGGGCTCTATTTCCTTACTGAAGATGCTTCTTCTAGGATATGTGATAGGACTAGTTTACTTTCATCATGTTTTTCTACCTCTGAAACTGATTATATGTTATGGCACTATCGTCTTGGACATCCTAGTTTTCATTATATGAAATATTTGTTTCCTCATCTATTTCGCACTGTTAATCTGTCTAACTTGAATTGTGATGTGTGCATCCAAGCTAAACAACCTCGTGTCTCGCTAAAACCTTAGCCTTATAAGCCTTCAAGACCATTCACCCTCTTCCATAGTGATGTTTGGGGTCCGTCACCTATTACTACTGCCACTGGCAAACGGTGGTTTGTAACCTTCATTGATGACCACACTAGATTAACTTAGGTTTTTCTTCTCACCGATAAGTCTGAAGTCACGTCGATTCTCAAACAGTTCTACAATTCTGTAGAAACCCGATTCAATGCAAAGATCGCTATCCTTCGAAGTGACAATGGTTGGGAGTTTTAATAATTCTTTTAGGAAATCCTTAGCCTCTAAAGGAATTGTCCATCATAGTTCATGTGCGTATACTCCTCAACAAAATGAAGTAGCTGAACGGAAAAACCGTCACCTTATCGAAGTTGCTCGATCCCTTATGTTGTCAACCTCACTTCCATCCTATTTATGTGGAGATGTTGTTCTAATAGCAGCTCATTTGATAAGCCGAATGTCTTCCTAAGTCTTAAAGTTCCAAACCCCCTTAGACTGTTTCAAAGAGTCCCATCCTGATAATCGGCTTATCCTTGATGTTCCACTTCGGGTGTTTGGGTGTGTTGTGCTCGTCCATACCCATGGTCCTAGTCGAACCAAGTTTACCCCCGTGCTTAGAAATGTGTTTTTGTGGGATGTCCTCTTCATCAACATGGGTACAAATGTTACCACCCTTCCTCACGGAAATATTTTTGTCTCAATGGACGTGAAATTTCTCGAATATCAACCCTTCTTTCCCATTAGTCCTCTTCAGGGTGAGAGTACTAGTGAAGAGACTAATTGGGGTTCAAGTCTATCAGATTTATCTGAACCTATTCCTGACATAAGTATCAACGAACCCATTCTGCCTACCAAACAAGTCCCATGGATCACATACTATAGGAGGAATCTCAGGAAGGAAATAGCGCCGCCTGTTACTTCTTCGGCTCCAGTCCATGAGTCAGAACGGGTGTCAGTTCCAAGTACTAGTAATCCTATCCCTGATAATGGTAACATTTGTGATGAAAATGATGCTAATGTTGAAAATGATATAAGTAAAGATAGAGAAAATGGTGACAGCACCAACGACTGTACTGAGAATACGATTGATACAAATGATGGTAGTGGTGAAAAATCTGTTCCAGCAAAGAACATTGTTGAAGGTGAAAGAGATCCCTTAGAAGATAAGAAGCATGAGCAGAAGGCTGAATGCAGTGGGAAGTCAGAGGAGAAGAAAGACCATGATGCCTCTCTTGACCTTCCTATTGTCTTAAGAAAAGGTACAAGATCTTACACGAAGTATCCATTGCAGCAACTTGTCTCCCATGTTCAAAGCCCTCACTACGAGCCTAGACACAGTTACAATACCAAGCAATATACATGCAGCGATGGAGATTCCCGAATGGAGAACTGCAGTCATGGAGGAAATGTGGGCATTTGAGAAAAACAACACTTGGGACCAGGTTACCCTTCCAAAGGGGCACAAGGCAGTTGGGTGCAAGTGGGTGTTCACCGTTAAATATAAGCCTGATGGAATGATTGACAGGTACAAGGCCAGATTGGTTGCCAGAGGCTTCACTCAGACCTTCGAAATAAGTCAAACATTGTTCGTGTTCTTCTCTCAGTTGCAGTTAACAAAGACTGACCTCTCCACCAGTTTGATGTGAAGAATGCCTTTCTTAATGGAGAATTAGAAGAAGTTTACATGAGTCCTCCACCAGGGTTCGAGAAACAGTCCAATCATTGAGTATGAAAACTGAGGAAGTCATTGTATGAAACAGTCTCCGAGAGCCTAATTTGCAGATTCATTACCTTTCTTAAATCACAAAGGTACAGTCAGGGGCACTCAGATCACACCCTCTTTACGAAGAAATAGGTATTAGGAAAATTGCAGTTCTGATTGTGTATGTAGATGACATTGTCATTTTAGGTCATGATGCTTTAGAAATTGACAGATTGAAGAGGAAAATGGCTGAGAAATTTGAAATTAAGGATTTCGAATAATTTAGGTACTTTCTCGGAATGGAAGTGGCTCGAAAGAAGGGATTCTAGTTTCTCAATGAAAATATACTCTGGATTTACTTAAGGAGACAGATATGACAGGCTGTAAACCAGTGGATACTCCTGTGGAAGTTAATGCTAAACTCAATAACTTGAGTAACAGTGTTCCAGTTAACAAGGAGAGATATAAGTGGCTTGTTGGGAAACTAATCTATCTCTCTCATACCAGACCAGACATTTCATATGCGGTCAATGTAGTTAGTCAGTTTATGCAATCTCCTTACAAAGAACATATGAGAGCAGTGGAGTGCATCCTAGGTATTTAAAAACCTCTCCGGGCACAGGGTTGATGTTCAGGAAGTCTGACAGACGATGCATCAAGGCATACACGATGTTGATTAGGCAGGCTCTGTGGTAGACAGAAAATCGACATCTGGATACTGTACCTTCGTGTGTTGTAACCTTGTTACGTGGAGGAGTAAGAAACAGGGTGTTGTTACCAGAAGCAGTGTCGAGGCTGAATACAGGCCATGAGTCTGGGAATATGTGAGGAAATTTGGCTGAAAAAAGTCCTATGTGATCTTGATCAAGATAATGACGGTCCGACGAAACTCTACTATGATAATAAAGCCGCAATAAGTATCACGAACAACCCAGTGCAACATGACAGAATGAAGCATGTGGAAATTGATAGGCACTTTATCAAGGAGAGACTTGACAATGGCAACATTTGTATTCCTTATATTCCTTCTAGTCAACAAATAGCAGATGTTCGTATAAAAGGGCTTCCCGGACAGACGTTTGACTCATGTACTAACATGTTGGGCCTCATTGATATCTATGCCCCAACTTGAGGGGGAGTGTTGAAAGTAGGGTTTAAGCCCTAGGGGTATTTTTGTCATTTCACTATACTCTAGGATTTCCCATTTTTCTATTTAAACGTATAGCCTCTATGTATCCTGTGTATCAAATCTTAATAAGAAAAACTCTATATCATGGTTTTTTCTCCCTGTAATAGGATATTCCACGTATCCCTGTGTGTGCCCTATTTTTCCTTCTCTCTCTACTTTTTCATCATTGGGAATATGACATTTTACAACTGGTTACAAAATCCAATGGCCAAATAGAGCGAGACTACGGCATAAGTATCATATGGTAAAAGAAGTTTCTAGGACTTCATAAAAAACATTGCACAATAAATTCAAACTAAACTCATTATTTGCCCAGAGAGTTTTTACCTCAAGTTCACAACATTCGCTAGATACAGATGAGTTCCATGCTGAAGCAGCGCAAATACATCATCTGCCATTCCAATATATACGCAATGTCGTACAGTGTCAAGGAGACCTGCAGTCGGCACCAGCACTTAAAACCTGTTCAATTAAAATCTCCAAAGCTTTCATATGGTTCAAAGATTCGACAAGCAAACTACCAGCATGACAATTCTTATCAATTTCTGCAACAAGATCTTGAATGCTAGTAAGATTAGCAGAGTCCTTTGGATTCCTTCTCTGTCTTACAAAAGACCTAAAAATCCGGTTTTTGTAAAAGGGCAAGTTAATAATCCTTACAAGAAAATAATAATGCTAATTAGGAGAAGTATGAATATGATTCCATATTGTTCTTGCCAAATCATAAAAACCTCGAAGCCTTAATCTATATACCACCCAAGAAAGTATATTCCATTTACAACAAACAATAATTTCAATGATGCACATTCCACAAAATGAGCAACAAAAAAATAGAAATAAATAAATAATATAAGAACATTGCCATCTGAATAAGACACATTTTTGCATCATTTTGCTATTCTTAAAGAGAAACTTGAACATTCTTTGATACAAATACGGATAAAACTACTCTTATATAACTGATTGACCCAAAAGCTTACGTTGGTGAGTAAAGGCAAGTTTAATACTATATCATCTAACATTCCCCTCACTTGTCGGTTTGAAATATGTAGAAGATCAAATAAGTGGAAATCAATATTAATCGCAAAGAAAATAACATTATTGGGGTTTGAACACATGATCTCTTAGAACACCTTCATTGATACCATCTAATAGCACCGATTGACCCAAAAGTTTAAGATGATGGGTGCAGGCAAATTTAATATTATATCATCTAACAACTATTAAAACCTATCAGCAAGGGAACTAACAAGAGTTTTGGGTATGAGCAGTATAGTATTAGTAAAGGCATAAGGGTGATTAGTAGGGACTTAGTTAATGTATTTGGTTATAAATAGAGGGAGGGGGACTGATGGAAAGAGACAATTGTTGAGTAATTTAGGACTTGGGTTAGCATACTCAAGAGAGGGGAGGTTGGGTTATCTTGTATTTATTGATCCTTTACATTTCAGAATATTTTAGGTTTTGATTCTTGTGTGTGCGCACGTGTAACTTGATATTTCATGTTCAAACTATGGACTGTATTGGCCGAATTAAACGCCTTCAGATAATTTTATGTATTTCCTAAAATTTAAGCTCATGAAAGAAGTTGCATATTGTGGATGGTCAACATGTCTAATCAACAAGGACAATATCTACCAACTTTATTTATTTCACTTGAATTTGGGAAGAAAATATTATTATATTTCTTCTATAAGTTTTCTTATTTAAATATGATGATAATAGTGTTCTTCCAATTATAGGAGCCTAAAAATTAGCTCCTGAAAGTGGGTCAGTTTCCTTAAAATTTAACTCACTGAAGAACGGGTCTCTCCCTAAACAGCGGATTGAGGAGGACCTCCTCGATCATATCTCTAATACTCCTGTGGCGAGCATATGTCAAGTCAAACGTTTGGAGAAAATAATCTCGGACAAAGCTCGCATATCACAATGCCCAAGAAAATAATCCAAGTCTTCCTCCGCCTTCCGACAAAGAATGCAACAAAAAGGCCCAATCATCGACGGCAACATCCTAATCAACTTGTCCAACGTATCCGGCCGGCGGCTATGAAGAACCTACCAAGTAAAGAATCTAATCTTTCTCAAGATCTTAATCCTCCACATTGACGAAAAGACCGACTCACCCAAAGGAAAAGGGTTAACCAAACAATGGAAAAAAGGGTAACTCCCTCTAGAAGAAGGGACTCCAACTATACAAAATCATATCTGTGCAATAATTACAAAAAACCTTCGAAATCGAAGCCCAATGAGAAACATGGAAACGAACAAGAGACAAACTTTCTCTAACATCCCTCTCAACCCCCTAAACACCCTCCTATTCCTCTCGCCCCACAGCACTCAAATAATAGCACAAACAATGGCAAGCCAAAGAAATCGGCCTCTCTCCCCAAACAGCGGAACTCCTCGATCATATCTCTAATACTCATGTGGTGAGCACATGTCAAGTCAAATGTTTGGAGAAAATAATCTCAGACAAAGCTCGCATATCACAATGCCCAAGAATATAATCCACGTCTTCCTCCACCTTCCAACAAAGAATGCAACAAAAAGGCCCAATCATCGACGACATCCTAACCAACCTGTCCAACGTACTTATCTGGCCGGCGACCATGAAGAACCTACCAAGTAAAGAATCTAACCTTTCTCATGATCTTAATCCTCCACATCGACGAAAAGACCGACTCACTCAAAGGAGAAGGGTTAACCAAACAATGGAAAAAGGACTTACCCGAGAATCCATCCAAAGGATGGGGCTCCAAACCCTCACATCTCTCCTCCCAAGATAGAAGGGGTGACTCTCAAGAATAGAGAGAAGAGCGACCACATCCGTCGTTTCCCTATCGAAAAGAGCACAACAGAACCTGAAAGAAAAAGAACAAGAGCTCCCCATCTACATAAGAAAATCGGCCACGTAATGATTTTTAAGAGAAAACAGATGATATAATCGAGGGAATAACCCATATAGGGATCTCTCTCCCATCCAGTGATCCTCCCAAATGCACGTCTCTCCCATCCCCCACCATACAGCGAACCCAAGGAATAAAAGAAGGGAGTTCTCTCGAAATATCTTTCCACAAATTCCGGTAGGTGCCTTAGTACCCTAATAATGTTTCTCATATCACATTAACAACGATATTCCTATAACACAAACGTGACACCAAAAATAGAAAACTATTCTTAAGCCTAATGCATTAGAAAATTAAAGTTGAAATATCAATAATAAAAATAAGGAAAAAGGATGGAAATCTCATAAAAGAAACAATTTCATTATGTAATTCTTTCTCGTAGAAAAAACATCTCGTGAAAGAAATAAACAAAATTTAAGTTAACTTTTTTTCTGAAATGAGAGGGTTTTGAGGTAGTTTAAACAATTAATAAATGATCAACAGAATATCGTCTTGACTAGGCTCAAAATGTTCATCAAAGACGGAGTCTCAATGCAATACTTTGACAGTGACAGCTCCATGATTAAATCCAAGAGGAAAACTGAATAGTGAATAGATACCTCACAGCAGTCAAGTTAGATTCGGGGAGGCCAGGAGGCTTCATTTGCACATATGCGTGCAACCTTCCAGCTGGATCTGTTGAATCTGTCCTAACCATTTTATGCACTGGAACCTTGTGCGATTTTGACCCTATAGGCATTATAATAATATGACGCTGAAGGAACAGATAAAAACCCAAACCATAACCTTAGAAACTATAGTGTAACACCAACAAAGACAAAATCTGTTGTACCAGACTGCAAGGAATTTTGAGTATCGTCATTGCTAAGAACCATTTGACAAGCCTCAGAAGATTCAACATCCTACAATATGCAGTTCATGGTGGAGTATGAATCAATAACTGAGATTCAATAAATTAACAATTATAATCTGAGTTTCAGATAAGCAAAGAGCTTTTAAAAGTACCTGTCCTTGAAATGCCCTCATGTCATTAGAACTTCTCAATTTTGATTCAACCGCTGATTGTATCCTCTCGATAATAACTTCCTGGTTCAGGAGGCTTACCTGCAAATTGATAGAGCTTTATTCTGCAGCACAATATAACTCTTCAAAAAATGAACGAGATGTGTGGATTTTACAGTTAAAAGAGAACTTCTAAACAATTTTGAAGTATACAAATACAAACTGTATAAGAATTTTGATAGCAGTCATAGCTCATAATTTACTGGATCTAATTTCTAAGCCAAAGTTCAGAATCTCAAGGTCAACTTTTCAACAACTGCCCCATATGCCTAGAATCTGGAAACTATTTCCAGCACCTTGAACGTGCTGACTCCTCACAGTCAAACAACATGGCATCGTCAATCTCATTTTGGATTGGCACGCATTCAAGAATGAAGTCAAAACTTAATGCCTCATTTTATTAGAGCCTTTTTGGTTATCATGGCTTGAAAGAAACAGAAGCCTTCTGTAGAGAAATTAAAATTTGACACTACTCTTTAGGAGGAACTCTTTTTCATAGTTTCCACATATTTGACACTTCTTGGACACTATAAAGCACTTGCTAGCACAATAGACATATGTCAGACATTAATTGAACGAATTGATTACAAATCCAATATTTAGGCACGTGTCTAGCACAAATTAAACGAAACAAATTGAACATGCATCAGACATTCATGACCACAATGACACATGAACTAAGATGTGCTAACTTTTTTTTTTTAACTTGTTAGAAAATGGACATAAACTGAAGTATAGGATAATAGGACAAGAATATCAAATTTTTAAATTCATTTGTTTAAATATAAAGACATAGCCTTATTAGCTTTATTTTCTTTTTGTATAAACATATTATATATCATAATTAGAGTGCAGAAATTGTGGGTACCATATACCAAGCAAACAGAAGTACCCACAAACAAGAAAAGATGAAAGGATATCCTGAACAAAAAGTTCACCTCTTTTTTGGTCGGGTGAACATTCACGTCTACATGCTCAGTTGGCAGTATAATTGACATATATATGAAAGGTTTGGATGCTTTGGGTAAAGTTGCAGCATAAACAATTTCAATAGCTCTTTTTAAAGCACTGCATTCCACCATTCTTCCTGCAATAAGAAAAATTAATTAAAAAGAACTTTTGAAAAAATGAAAACAATAACAAGGATATGCTAAACTATGATTCATGCTCTTCAAATGAAATTAATAAAAACAAAAAAAAAACGTCAATATATTACTATTAGACGCATAAGCTCTTATAGGTTATTGTATGTATAATTTTTTTAGTTCATTTCATTCTTCACACTTCCTCTAAGTATGGACTTAGATATTAGGCTCATAAGGGCAAGAATAGGTGTGCCAGTCAGATGTTTGGGGTAGTGTAAGTGATCTAAGGGTTGTGATGTTGGTGTTTATGAAAATAATCATATTATAATTTGGAAGAGAAATTGGGTAATTTCCAAGATTTCTCACTAAGAGCTTATAGAAGGGGAGATTTTTTATTATTAATTTGAAAAGGAACAACATTTTCATCAGAATACTGAAAAGTTAAAGCGCAAAAATCCTTCGTGAGTATACAAATATTTCCCGCACAAAAAGAATACAGAAAAACTAGAGCAACCCCTCCTTGGGAAAGTACAAAAAAACATCCGCACTAGGGAAGATAAAAATTCATAAATTGATCCTTTACCCCACAAAACTTTTTTTCAAGAAACCTCATAAAGACACTACTTGGCCAAATAAGGATGCATCACTTACAAGATAAAGAAAAATACTCAGTACCATTGATAAAGAGCACCATTGTGATCTTCTTCGCAACATAATTTGAGTTGGAGATTAGACCATCCATCTTGAAACCTGAACAGGCTTCATCATTTTCTGAAACTTCTATTTTCATTAGATTGCGGGCAACTGATGCACCATAAACTGTACGAATGGCATCTAACCTTGAAGTTGGCCCAACTGAGTGAACATCTGCTCTGGCAGCTCCATGCTAATAAATATAGTAACCAGCATATCTCAACTTAGATAGGCCATTTTAAACCATCAAAACATCTGACCATGATAGCAATACCAAAGTAATAAAAAAATATTCAAGGTTGACTAATTATGGAAATAACCTTTCTGCAAGAAAAGCTGATGTTTATATGATGAATAGCAAAACGACTTAGGAGGTCCACAATCTTTGTGTAATCATCAGATGCATTTTGTAGTGTCTTCCTCCGAGCTGTCATGTTATAGAACAGATTTTCAACCTGGAATCAGACATCCAAGAAAACCAAATCACCAATTACAGTGCATGATGATGAAATTTGAAATTACAAAGTATTTATACAAAATTGTTTGTGAACGAATTTAAGAAAAATCTTAACCTCCTGATTATAATTAATCGTTAATCATACATGCACAAGAGTCATGTTAGCATACTTCATTTAGTTGATAAAATAAATCACTGTTAGCTCCAGAAATTGTTGCCTTGCCATGGGAGTAGTCTAGACTAGTGCAATTACCGTTATCTGAGTTCCTTTTACAGCAGCACATGGCTTAGGCTCATGCTCCATCACTCCATCTCTATAGGATACTCTGTCCCATTGTGTCAGGAAACTCAGTAAGACATTGAAAGAAACTCGCTCTCTAAAACAAGGTGAAAATAACTACATAGTACATACAATCTAGATAACCATAGTTGGACATTTAAAAGCATGGAAACCAAAATGCTATGTTAACCTAAATATTATACTTTTCCCTACATTTACAAAATCCCCGAGCAACCCAAATATGAAGAACATGAAAGGTAGAGCCATAGCTTGTAGTAATTCTACCTATAACCGTGTAGTTGTCCTTTAGTAATGGTGGTGACCGTAACATGACCTACATAGGTCATGCTCGCCAGAGCCTCTCCTCGAAATCCCATTGACTTAATGGACTGTAAATCCTCAAATGTTGACAACTTGGACGTCGTGTGCCTCTCGCACAAAATGGGCAAATCTTCATACTAGGGAACAAGAAAAAAAATTGAAAATCAGAAAATTAGTCAAACAAAATTGCCGACTTTCCTCGAATAATAGCCACTTTCAGTTCTTTCACAAGGCTTTTTTTACTCCTAGAAATTTAATAGAAAACGGAGAATTGTGAATGTAAATTTCGGTTAAATTCCCGATAGGCAGGCAAGCAGTATTGTGTAGAAAAATGGAGTTAAAAAAGAAACAGACACGAATGCCATGGCCGTCGTCGGAAACTTGGATGAGTTTGAGGCCACCGTCTTTGACAACGACGTTGACAGAGGTGGATTGGGCGTCGAGGCTGTTTTCGACGAGCTCTTTAATGGCGGAAACAGGCCTTTGAATAACCTCTCCGGCAGCGATTCGATTAACGACGGACTCGTCGAGTCGGAGGATTTTGGGGGGTTCTTTACAAGGAACTACTTCTTCTTCGCTACCTGTGTCCATGGGAATAATCTCGTCATTCGCATGAGTTTCCATGGGAGCTTACAGAGAAGAGATGCCTACTACCAACTACTGCTACTGTGATTTCTTTATTGTGTGAAATGGCAGGAAAAGCCCGCGAAAATGAAGCCCAGCCTGAAAAAAAAAATATTGTATGAAGGTGATGTTAGTAACGAATTCGTATTTATGGATAAATACAATTATGTTTACGATTCAAATCTATTATGATCCATCCATCGATAAAACCTTATTTTGATTATATCAGGTAAACATGACCTAAATTTCTAAAGCAAGAGATAGTTGGTCAAACTAGTAACAAAGGTATATTTTCATAGTTCGACAATTATATAAATAAATCGAATTTGTTATCGAAGGTTTGTCTCATTTGGTCTCTAAATTTAACTCTTTTGATCCTACCCCTTTAGTTGTGGAGTTTGATTGTTCTGTTCTTGTGCGTGCAATGATTTTTCATATCTTACAGGATTTATTGAGGAGATTGTTTCTTTGTGCAAGAAGGCCTGTGTTGGGTCGTTTCTTTGGTGCCCGCAGTTGGTGAATGGTGCCACCAACCGTCTTGTACATACGATGGTTGAGTTTGGGAATCTTATGTGTTGCTTTGATCTCTTTTCTTCTTCCTTCTTTGAAGAAGTTGGTGGGTATGAATGTTCTCTTTTAAAAAGAATAATAATAATAAATTGGCATTCGTTTGTACTAAAAAATCGACATTTGTTAGTAATTGGCCCTTTGATAACCAATGTCTAATCGAACCAATGTCGAATCAAAGTATTTTTATTGATACATTTTTTTAGTACAACAATTAGGGTGGGAGATTGAACTTATGACCTCAACCTCAAGGTACAAAAGTCATACCAATACCACTAAACCAAACTCACTTATAAATGCCGAGTCATTTTAAGAGATTCATACATTTATACTTTTTGAGAGGTTGGTAAGAATAAATATTCAAATTACAGGAATATTTTGAGAGGCTTCAGGTGACTAATTGGCCTTGCAACAAATATTTTGAGATGTTTTAAAAATATTTTGTTACTTTGGTAACATTTATTTATTTGGAACCACACTACTTTGAATATTTATTATTTACTATCCACTTGATAGAGTGCATTTACACTAGACTTAGCTAATTGAAGCAACACGTTTTCACTTCATCAAGTTTTTGGTATGGTTGTCGAGAAATGATATTTTAGCAAATTATATTTTGTAGCACTGATTTGGATCATATTGCAATTACTACTCCCTCTATCACATGTCGCCGAAACTAAATTGCAATTTCTTTGCAAGATTGGTTTGGTGTATGCGCAAACGACTTTACAACTTTGAGCTAGATCCTGACATAGAGAGAACTTTCGATCAGCATAAGAGACAACATAAACTAACAAGGGAATGCAAGGAAAAATCACAATTCCGCCACCTCAAGTGATTCCTCCACGAGATCCCATCCTCATAGTAGAAAAAAGGGGAAGACCTATTAGAAACTATGTAGCTATAACCTTTCAAAATCTAAATTAAGGAATTATAGAACCAAACATCCATCGTAAACTAGTGGCTAAACTCAGATGATAAACACAAGCAGACATGCAATGGCTATTTTCCAAACACTTTTTTTGTGGTTTCTCAAGCTTCACATTCCCAAACATAAAAATGAAACAACACGTTTGAAAATTTCAATATACAAGAGAAACTAAAAAAGAGTTTGGCTTTACAAGTAAAACAGGACGGAAACAAAGTCGAAAAGTTGCCAAAGACCCCCCNCAAAAAAAAAAAAATAAAAGAAAGAAGAAAAATGGCTACTCTGATTTCTTACAGTTCTTGGAAAAGCAACCAAAGGTAACTCAAGTTCCTCCATGCCGATTATAAAGTACCGATCGATATATCGCAGCGATGTAAAGGAAGCAGATGAGCAGTATAAAGATATCATCCATCAGTCCAAATAATCCTAGTAATGCTGCACATAAACATTCAAGCCAAAAATTAAAAAATAAATAAATAAATCATAAGGAAACCAATAAACCGACAAAAAGTACAAACTGGTATCTCGGGAGAAAATATGTGTATACCTTCTGGTATGATATCGATGGGACTCACAGCGTAGACTACACTTAGTACCATCTGTAAACAAATTACAGCAGTTATAATTACATTCAATCAACCAGAAATGTCTCCCTTGATTGTTCAGACTTCTTATGGAAAGCAATTTTTCAATAAGATAAATAAAAGAACAATAAAAACATAGGATATTTACGAGATCATTTGAATTTAAAACGTTAATTCCTAAGCAGTAATCAGTGTTGAGAATGTTGGGTTGAGTCATTCACTTAACTGCAGTATAAACACGTGTTCTAATGACAAGAGGAAGAGATCTCTGTGGATTGAGGAGTTCCCGAAGCAACCTCCGTAGGAGAAAGGGAAGGTCCTGCAGTCGCTGTAGAGAAGAGAAAAACGTAATTCTGTAAATACCATTTCAACAAACCATAATACACGCTAACTACCACAACTGAATTCCAAAAGCCTCATTAAAGTTTTCAAAAAAACAGATCCAGACTACAAAAGAATTTGAATTTGTGCAATTTATTTTAACTAAAAGAAATTGAACTCTTCTTAGTCAAAAAGAAAAATAAATTGATCAAAACCATTAGCCAATGATTTTATTTTTTTACAAGTTTCTTTCACAAACATCAGAGATTATTGCTTTTTCTTAGTGCATAGATATCAAAACTCACAGAGTAGCTCCCTGTATTTAAGAACAAAACATTCTATAGCCTAGACAAAATGCACTACAAATATCGGTATGTATAGAATATCTCAATAACAGTATGCTCGTCCTACAGTTTACAGAGGCCTTCAGGTAAAGGCTCCTTTCCAAATGAACAGAGCACTCCTTAGGAAATGGTTGTCTTATTTTGCTCCAGAGGATATTGCTCTTTGGAGAACAAGAGGATGATGTATATGAGCTTAAAACTAAATAAAATAAAATAAACTAATATGCAGCTTCTTTTTAATAAGCTAATCAATTCTTCAATTCTTCTTCTTCAATCTGCAGCTTTTTCTTCAGTTGATTATTCGATTCTTCTTCTTCAATCTGCAGTTTTTTCTTCAATTCTTCTTCTTCAATCGGCAACTTTTTCTTCAATTGATTCTTCGATTCTTCTTTTTCAATTGATTCCTTGGCTCTTCTTCGACTCAATCTGCCATTACTTTTTTTGAGAAATAAGGAGAACGAGGAGCAAGGAGTAAAAAGATTTCTAACCATAGAAAAGTGAACTGAGAAGGAGGATAGAAGGAGTGAGAAGTGAGAAGTGAGAAGCGAGAAGTGAAAAGCGAGAAGATTTTTTACCACAGAAAAGAAAATTAAGGAGGAGGATAGAAGGAGCGAGGAGCAAGAGCGAAAATCCTGATGCATGCATTCTTGGGTTAAAGTAGTTATTTCACATGATGCTGTCATATGAAAAATGCCAAAATTCATTGATGAACCTTTGGCATCAGTACAAAAATTCCAAGAATTCATCTTTAGGAGGAGATTTGGGCTAAATCGACCCTGCTACCACGGTCTTCCCAAGAATTATACTTCATTTCCCTCAAAACGGAAGCTGGAGAGGAACTGGAAGGTGCTGGATGGATCCGGAAGTGACCAGAATGTTCTAGAAGACCCCGGAATGTACATAGATGACTGTAGAAAGGCCTACACAGGCCAAAATGTAATAAGAAAGCTCTAGAATAGTCCACCACCGACCTCCTTAAGTCGGTTTAGGCCCCCTAAGTCGGTTAGAACATTACTATAAATAGCCCAAAGGGCTCATTTGTACAGGCACCAAGCAACCAGCTTTCCTAAAGCAATACGCTATTATTCTCAAACTCGCTAGTGCCTACCTTCTCTCGACCCTTTCTCTTTGTGCCTTAAACATTCTTAAAACCTCTCTAAAGGCTTTCTTGGAGTGTCTTGAGCCTAAGAAACACCCAAGTGCCACACGCTTAGCTACTGAAAATAGTCAGAGCATGACAATTAGCTCACTTTTTGCATATGAAAGAAGCGGAAGTTCATGAGAAGACAGAGCATTCAATTCTGATTAATTGTCAAAATGTGCAATTTCCAAAAGAAGACATTCCTCTTTTCGTTTCCTACCTCCTTTCTGTAGGTTGACAAAACTCAAAGATAGAAAATTCAAGAGGCTCCGAGAAAAAGTTTGTGAGGAATAAGAATATAGATAGAACGAATGTAATTTCAAGTAAACTCCACAGTTAATTGATAAGCCAAGATACAGCCATGGAAAGGCAATATGAACTTTGTTATATCTTTTAACCTCGGTCTCCAAATTTGATAGATTTCTCATTCCAGATGAGATCTTATCCAATTTTGAGTTTCCATCGGTTAGAAGGCTGGAACAAATTACCTCCAAAAATTTTCCTATTCACCTATCAGCTGGAAAAGCAAAATGAGGTCCTACTTCATTCAAATTTGCTAATATGTGGCTGAAACATCATGATTCTGTTCCGATGTTGAAACATTGGTGGTCCAAAAACAGCATGGTGGACTGGCTGGGTCGTGGTTTTATGCAGAAATTGAAATGCCTGAAATTATTTCTTAAGGACTGGAATTCATCCACACTTGGCCTCCTCTAACTACAAAAATCAGCTGCAATCAATGCGCAAAAACATTGGCTCAAATGAGGAAAATGGGCCTTTAGATATTACTTCCATCCACAGGCGCATAGCCATTAGGTCTAACCTTTTCTCCATTGCTGCAAATGAAGAGATTATGCAGAGAAAGCGCTGTGAATCCCATTGGTAAGCTGATGGTAATGAAATTTCTGCCTTCTTCCATTGTCTTATGGCTGCAAAACGTAGAAAGAACACACACGTTGAAATCCTTTCCAGAACAGGGGTTAGCTCCTCACTGACAGTGACATAGAAGCTGAGTTTGTAAAAAAACGTTTGTTGATTTTTACAACCAACTTTATTCTAAAAAAACTGGTAACAGATTTCTGCCACATTCCATTAATTGCAGCCCCATTACAAGGATGATGCTGGAACTCCCTTTCTCAGATGAGAAAATTCATAGTATATGATTTGGGCACTAACAAATCTCCTGGAACACTCTCAAGGATGACATCAAGAGGGTGTTCAATGATTTTCTTCAGAATGATATTACCAATGCTAGCCTCAACAAAACCTGCCTGTGCCTCATCCCCAAAAAGATCGATGCCAAATCAGTAGGTTTAGGCCATTAGCCCTACCACTTATCTCTATAAGATCGTTGCAAGAGTTCTATAAGAGAGACTAAAAAAGTCCTTCCCCCCACCACCATCACAGAGAATTAATCCATTATTGCAAACGGTCATCAAATCATTGATGCATCCCATATTACAAATGGATTAATTGATGAGTGGAAGCAAAAGAAAGAAAGAAAGAAAGGAAATAATCCAGGGTTGTTATAAAGTTAGATATTGGGAAGGATTTCCATAAAGTAGAATAGGGCATTCTCAACAATACTCTGGTGGATTAGAGGCGGGTCTCTCTACAGCTAATTTCTCCATTATCATCAAAAGAAAATTGTGAGGCCCCAAGTGCAAAAACTTATAGTAGGAGGGGTAGAAAGGGAATTGGTACGCCTAGACAGTTAGTTAGAGGAAGTGGAACGTGATTTTGTAAGTACAGGTGGCAGGGAATTTTGGTATGTTAGGGGGAATTCAGGTAGTAGCCTTCTTGGAGAAGAGTGTTAGCTACGTGCTATAGAAGGAAGGAATCCAGCCCTCTTGAATTGGCTGGAAGATTGTGTTTGTTTACATTCTGCATGTTCTTGCTATTTTGCTTGGTATCATTGATATTGTGGGAAATAGACTTATATTCCGTTCTTCGCATTGCTCTGTTTCTTGTTTGGGCTTTGTCTTGTGTGTTTGCAGGATCTCAGTTAGGTTGACATGTTACAAAAACCTAGAGGGAAGATATTCTTGCCTCGAGGGGCCAAGGTGCCCCATTATCCCCTTTCCTTTTTATTCATTATTCTTGTGTTGAATTGCCTTAGTAGAATGTTGAATCTTGCTGAAAACAGGGATTAGACTAAAGGCTTTGAATTGGGGAATAATCAGCTATGTCCAACGTCCATTTCCTACCTTCAATTTATTGATGACACTATCATCATCTCCTCATATGAAGAGAGACCTGTCTAGGCCATTTACTTCAGTTTCTTGGTCCCAATTTTTCTCACTGAACACGGAATAACTCTTCCTATCTTCCTTCCTTCTTCCTGACCTAGCAATTCAATGCTCATTCTCTATGGTCAATTCTTCATGGCAAATCATCTTTCTCGTTCCGAAGCAGATTCAGTGATAACTTTAACTAGCAGTTCATTAGAGAAATAATGTAAAAAAGAGAACTACCTGACTTAAACCAGTTGAGTTGCCACCAAAATGACGGTTATAAGTCCTTATATTGTTAAGAACACGTTCAACCTCGGGGTCACTTTGCTGAATTGGGGAAACCTCAGAAGGAACTAATAAAGTGATTTGCCGGCGACATAAGGGGCATTTACACGGCTGTAGGGGTGATCCATGATCCCAGACAAGCATTATACACTTTCCTGCATACAGGGAAGCAGCAAATGCAGTGAGCTTTAGAGATGAGGAAGGGAGAGAAAGATTAACCAACTTACCAATACAGTTCAAAAATGTGAGTCAATAAAAGAAAACCACAGCCTAAGGCGGTTAAAAAAGATGAATACCAGGAAAATAAAGCCCAGAAGAGTTAAGAGTGTACACTCAAATAAAGGTTCTTGCCAATAAACATAAATGGAAGATAATTTTCTAAAGAAGAATTAGGCAATATATCATAAAGTTACAACCATCAAGACATTAGAAAGAAAATATTTTTTTAAGAAAGAAAAAAGAAGAAAGAAACACAGTACCTTCAATTCAGATTCATTTTTCATGTCAATTTTCTAAACGAAATAATGAAAGAAACTAAACTTGTAGAGTTGAAAATGTCTTTTTCTTTTGTTTAAATATTTTACAAACAAATCGCATAAAAGGGATATTAAGACAACTAATACTGCAAAAATATAGGGGTGGATATAAGAAGAATATTTTCTTCCAACAATCAAATTTTTCCTAGATATCTCATGATTTAATGTACTTTCTATGTAACAAGATCCCAGAGTCGAAAACGAGACCACAGAGGTGATGGGTGAAAGTAGATTTAATTATAGATCATCTAACACTTCTCTCACTCGTGGGCTTGAAATATGAAGAAGGCCCAACAAGTGAAAATCAATATTAATTGAGGAAGAAACAACGGGCTTGAACATAGAACCTACTCTGATACCATATTAAATAACCGACTGACCAAAAGCTTAAGTCAATGGGTGAAAGTAGATTATTATATATCATCTAACATCCATTGTTCGCCCAAATCATTTAGGCAGTTCTTTCCAACTGGAAGCAAATAAGTGTCTTTAAAAGCAAATAATCTCAAAGATTCGTGCAATTCAATCTCAACCTCTATTTCAGCTTTTGGTATCATTTGACCATTTGTGGAAGTGCAGAAGTTCTAAAACACGTTACCAAGAAACAGAAGTTTCCTCCCAGACTTATCCATCAGTAAAAACTAGCTCGAAGAGTCTACTATTTGCGATTTTGGAGAACTAATGAAGAATCCATTGTTAATGTGACTATCAGGACAAAGGAAAAAAGTGCAACCACATTCCAAATTCCAAGAAACCTAGTGGATAGTGCAAAGAAATGAAATGTGAATATGAAATAGAGGAACAGAATCGTTCAAGAGAGATGAAATTATGAACAAAGCATCAAAAGGGAAAAGGGATTGGAGAAAGAAAATCAACCGCAGAACCAGTGCGAGCAATTTGCTTGGCAAGGGGTGTTGAATCTTCCATGGCAAATGGAACAGATATCGCCCACAGGGGGGCCGTCCATATTGTCGATCAAACTCTTCCAATTTGTCAAAGTGTTTATCGGAATTTGATAGGTAAGGAGTATGAATGCAATGTAACCCAGACTTCGAAGTTCAAACCCAAAGCGCGTTTCTGGCGATGCCTTCACGGCGCTGATTTTTTGTTCTCACAGATGAAATAATTTCACTGCTCTAGAGCTTGTCTGAGTGCTGAGTTGAGATATGATTCTTACGATGAAATTCATATCTTAATATTTGGTATAGCTTTTTTAATTTTAAATAATTTACCATAATTATTTTTATTTAATAATTTTATATATCTTTATAGATGGTAATTCTTTTCTTTTATTTTTAAAGTTTTTCTTTCTCTTTGGTAATAAATAACAATTAACTCACCACATTCTTTGTACGAATATGGAAAAATAAAATTGAAAACTGAAGAGAAATCAAAACTTTTAATTCCTAATTTTTCAATATTAATTTCATCATCATCATCTTCTTCTTTTCCTTCTTCCTATTGTTGTCTTGTATTTTTCTTCTGTTATAAATTGTTTTTAATTGAATCTCCCTCATCATCTGAGTAGCCAATGGAACGTCACCACATTTCTTCAACAATTTCATATTCAATTTCTCCAAATTAGGAGGATCATCAGAAAACATATCTCAATTTTTCACTAACTATTGCCAGAAAATGTTTTAGAAAACAAATAATCATTTTATTTTATTTTATTTTTGTTATTTGTTGTTTTTGTTGTTTGTTTTTGCTTAACTTTTTGTTCCACCGTTCAACTACATACATATTTTTTCCAAATTATTAACACTCATTTGATATGTGAATTCAATTAAATAAAAATATAATAGGGTATATTTATAAATGCAATCAAGGCCAACAATAAGCTAATTTCATACATTCAAAAAAATGTTGTTCATTAAAATAGTCAAGCTTGTTAGTCATATCAAATAAACGCAAATAATACGTCTTTCTAGACTGTGGTGGGGTTGTTAAGAAGTCATCGGTCCTCTAGATTTTTGTCATAAATAGGTCCATGAGGATGACCCAATCATCCTTAAACAATCTCTCAATATCGAATTACAATAAAACACGATTATTAAACATTATAAACTAATAATTTCAAATTTGTATTTAAACAAACTTTCACTTGCTAATTTCTTTTCTTTTTATAGTATATCATTGGTCGAGTTGGTCGGTAGAGTTAATCGTTGGAGAGGAACAACAAAGTTATTGGTTGGAGATAGTTGCCCAAGGTGATCATCGAAGTTGGTCGCCAAATGTAATCGTCGCTGAAATTGATCATTAGAGGTGGTCTTCACCGGAGTTGGTTTGCCTGAGGTGAATACAGGTACTGGTTGTTAAAGAGGGTTGTCATTGGAGTTGATCATCAAAAGTGATTTTCGTCGAAGTTTATCGTCAGAGGTGGTTATTGGAGCCCGAAGTTGATCACACAAAGGTGGTCGCCGAAGTTGATTATCGAAGGTGTTTTTTTAGGAGTTTGTAGTTGGAGGTCGTGACACCCCCATCCTTATAGAATTTCTTTAGAGATAGAAAGTAACTTGGAGTACAAGCCTTGGGAGAAAAAGTGTTGCTAAATCTCCAAACTATGCTTTAAAAGAAAGAAATTTTCTAAGTATTGGAGGCATAGTGAGTTAAGAGTCCAAGTTTTGGCTAAGTGTTCAAACTATACTATGGGAGGAAGAGTTGAGTTCATGGCATAGGAGATAGAAGGCCTTAGACGCATAAGGAGCCCTATAAACACATCCTAAAAGGAGTTGGGACAACTTTAGATGTTAAAGAAAAGAAGGGAGCTTTGCTATGAGGGGAGAAGAGTGAGCTATGCGTTGAGTAACTAGATGGCCGCATAGGGTATCCTCATGGACACATAGAAGAGCTTAATGAACACGTAAGGCTTTTGGAAGGAGAAAATTGGCTAAGTGTTGGAGAACATGATGCACCACAAGAGAAGAAACCCTAAAGAGGAAAGGGCCGGACGCATGAGGGAACCATTGGCGCACCCAGGACTACATGGACGCATATATGAAGGGATAGCAAGACAAGAGGAACAAATGGCTTGGTCCTTGGGTATGGAAGGAAGACTGTGCCTAGCAAGGAAAAATAAGAACCAAGGGAGGAAGAAAAGTTGGCGCATAGAGCATGGTAGGCACATGAAAAACTAGGGTTGGCGCATGGGAGGACTCAAGCTTCCATTGGGACTTAAGAAGGAGCAAGATGGAGGCATAAGATAAATCCTTGGGAGAAGATACACCAAGGAGAGCCTAAAATCTTAGATAAATGCATAGAGAGCAAGATGGATGCATAATGAGAAGATTTAGATGCATGCTTGTGGTTAAGATTCAAAGGGAAGCTATGAGTTGAACTTAGGGTTGAGTTAAGGAACCAAACCACCAAACTAAGGGAGCATGCGTTAGGAACATCAACATTGATGCATGGGAGGAGGTATTGGACGCATGGGGTTGACTGTTGAAGCAATCATGCGCCTAACCTAGGTCATATGTGTTAATAGAAGGATACTTGGAGAACAAGGTTGGATTGGTAGCAAAATGGAGTACGTGGCTCAACCAAATGAAGTTCTGTTCAAGCCTAGGAGGAGGTCGACACATATTAGTGAAGGAACTCTTATATAAGAGTACCTCTGAGCGGAAGCGGATCTTTCCAAAGACATTGTTACAGAATTATCACATTCACATTCAAACATATAGATATGCATCATACTGTAAATTACCGACATGCTTTAAGATTAAATAACAAGAGAATAAGAAAACTTACCAGTCGAAGAACCTTTCTTCACAACAAATCTCGCTCTCTACAAGGGACAGCTCCTCTCGCTCTTGTTAGAACGTCAAGCTATCGTCCTCCAAAACTCTGGTCGTCTACTGACGAACGACCTTCACATAAACAACATAAAGATGGGGACGACATCACTACTTGGAACACTTGGAATTCTCGGTGTGAGAATCCAAAGAGTGGGTTCTGTTGAGATTTGGTAGATGGGAGAAGGAATGAAGATCGTATACAATGATCAAGCAAGTGGGAGAATGCTTAGTCTATCGTATAGACAAAATGCTTGATCATTTAGATGAAGTACATGATCGTGTAGGAAAAAGGCAGCAATCGTCTATACGATCGTTTAGTAAATGCTCGACGCTAGACAATCATGTAGAGAAACGTAGGCAATCGTTTAGAAGATGGCGCGTGCGTGTAAGCGATCGGGTAGTAAGTTTGAGCTATGTATAGTCTCTCAGTTTACTAAATGATAGGCAGCATACACCTTACTTGAGCGAATTACGTGATCCTTTGCAAAAAGAAAACGATTTTCATTTTATTCTTCAGTTACGAAAACTGATTGGAACTTCCCACTAATGCATGGTTATGGAGAAAACGGCGACCAATTATCCTATAATTGTCAAATTAAAACAATAAATTTAATCATATTATATTCATTAACCTATATTTTAATATCACATATAAACCATAGTGTTTTCTCTTCCACTAGATATAAATCATATTTATATCCATTTTCCTCTAATTAATATATCTCATACAGAAAGTCAATCATATCATATATAATTAACCAGTTCAATTATATCATATATAATCAAACTCCCTCTTGTCAATTTGAACATTTCAAACTGACCCAAAAACTTATTCTCAACTTGAATCTATTGAGTTACCAAGAAGACCTATGGCTCGAAGCTCCAACGGTATATGAACAACTGACTAAACTTTTTAGCCATGAGATCCACCATCTGTTAACTGCCAGGAATTCCACTAAAGACCGATAGCTGAACTCTTCTTACCACAAATATATTTCTATATCCATTGGATATAACCAATCAACAGTATGATAGCCCTTCACAGTTGCTCGTAAGTACAGCTAGGCCAATTTACCATTTTGCTCTTGTAGTTACATCGAACTCCTTAAGTACCACTGATCCCTCTAATGAACAATATGACATAGTCCTACTATGTGTGGACACCTCTCGGGTCATGAGAAAGTGTGTGGCACCACATCGTTCAAGCCCCGGGAGCAGCCCTTAAGGGAACAATCTATCTACTTACCCCTACTTCGGGGAAGGAGTGAATTCCATCTTATGTAGCTGAGTTCCCAGCTCCCAAATCATACGAATCCTCAAAGTAATAGATTTGAGTCGGCAACCTGGCCACTCACACCCATGTAAATCAAAGGATCACCTTCAAAGGCAGGAGTTCCCAACTCACTCAAGATTGAGGTCATGTTACCTATGGTCATCCTAGTGAAGTAAAGTCTCTGTCATGAACGGTGTTATATAAAGAGACGTTAACACTTCGTGGTCAGGTCTTATACAAACTCTTTGTATAGAACGCTCTCGCTCACACGTCCCCACAAGAATGATCAGGATCAGACCATCTGTAGCAAGTCACAATACTTGTAATTATTCTACAAAGCGGGTTGCATCTGTAGCGTTACCAAGATAAGATTTCCCTCCTATATCCATATACTACAAACCATTTTAGACACCTCTTGGGCCATGAGAAGGTGTGTGGCACCACATCGTTCAAGCCCCAAGATCAGCCCTTAAGGGAGTAATCTATCTACTCACCCCTGCTTTAGGGAAAGAGTGAATTCCATCTTGTGTAGCTGAGTTCCCAGCTTTCAAATCAGACGAATCCCCAAAGTGGTAGGTTTGAGTCGGTAACCTGGCCACTCACACCCATGCAAATCAATGAACCACCCACAAAGGCATGAGTTCCCAACTCACTCAGGATTGAGGTCATGTTACCTATGGTCATCCTAGTGAGGTGAAGTCTTTGCCATGAACGGTGTTATATAACAAGACGTTAACACTTCGTGGTCAGGTATTATACAAACTCTTTGTATAGGACGCCCCCGCTCGCACGTCCCCACATGAATGATCAGAATCAGACCATTTGTAGCAAGTCACAACACTTGTAACTATTCTACAAAGCGGGCTGTATCTGTAGTGTTACCAGGATAAAGTTTCCCTCCTATATCCATATACTATAAACCATTTTGGTTATCACTTAAGACATGAACCACTTTATGTCTCTACATACATGCTTAAGTTACATAATGACAACCAAGGATTTTAGTTTATTGGTTTGTGGTAAAGCAAATAAAACATCCAATGTTAAAGACAAGTAGTGAAGAAAATATCATATATTATACATCACAAGTGTTCACACAAAACTGTGTTTACAAACTACAGGACACGAGACTTTAGGGCATCATCCCCAACAATTAGGGCATGCAAGAGGCCAGAGTGACACCCAAAAGAGGCCTATGTGTTGGACATGACATGGTAAGGACACCTCAAGCTTTTATGCAAGTAGATAGTGTCATTGACCTTTATGCTGGACATTGCATGTTGCTGACACTTAGGATTTTCATGCATTGCATGTGGCATGCGTTGGAGGCTTGTGGCTAATGACAGAGGTGCTTCTGAAGGCCTATAAATACCCCAACGAGGCTTCACTTCAGCTCACAACACATTTTCCCTTCAAAGGAAACTCAAGGGGAGTGATTGAGGGAAAATTAGGGTTTTTGGAGGAAGGCCATGCGTTGACCTCAAGGGGGTTGCATTGATCAGAAGCAGGTCATGCGTCTAACACTGTCCATGCGTTGATCAGATGTTGTACAAGGGTCCAGAAGGTGCTATCATGCGTCCAACTACTTAAAGAAGTCTTGCTTGCATCCAACTGTTGTCCAAAGGTGTCCAAGGGCCTAGTTTTATATCAGTACAAGTTGGCCTTGGAGTTAAGAAGGAACCAAGGGAAACCATGGAACTTGCAAGGAGAAGAAGGTTCCTACGATTAATTGTGAGTGGTATTCTTTTAAGGTCTTAAGCATATCTTTTAGATTCTTTGTTTATGTTATTGAATGAGTGACCTGAACGAGGATAAGAATATGAGGCCTAGGATGGTTCGGAGGCCAAAAGACCTAGTACCTGAGCGTGTGGCAGATCTCACAGGATGGTTAGGGGGCCATGAGACCTAGTTCTTGAGCCTGTGGGAGGAACTTCATATGGGATGGTCAGAGGGCAGGTAAGCCTAGCTTTTGAGCCCATAAGAGGAGGATCTATGTGCACATAAGAGATAGAGTAGATATGATGGAATTGCAAGAGTTGAATTTGACTATCTACCGTGCGTGCAGGCAGGGTAGAGAATAGACTCGCTTGAGACAGAGGTTTGAGTACTAACCTCGTAATGTGATATGCTCTTATTTATATTAGTTGAAAGAGACTCTTTAAGCTGTTGCCACTCACTGAGCTTTAAGCTCACACTTTTCTCTTATGTTTTTTTACAAGTAGCAAAAGGGTTTAGGTTGCTGCGAGAAGTCAAGATCTGCCACGAGCTAGAGTGTCATTGGCTTAGTTGTAATGGGAGTTGGGCAAATCTTTGTAAAAACCCTTTCATAATTTACATAAACTGATTTACAAATGAGTTATACTTTCAGTTGTTTTCTAATTTTTTTTTTTTTACACTTTAAGTTAAGTTTAAACGAGCAGAGAAGAGTTGGGCAGTAGGTATCACAAAAAGGTGGTATCTGTCGTCCTCACGCCTCCTTTTAAGTTCAAAAGGTGAACTTGGAAAGAGGTGTAATAGAGGTGGTAGTCGAGGCTAGGAGCTGGTTTCATAAAAGTGGTCTTGGAGT
Organism: Benincasa hispida; assembly: GCF_009727055.1. NCBI lineage: Eukaryota > Viridiplantae > Streptophyta > Magnoliopsida > Cucurbitales > Cucurbitaceae > Benincasa > Benincasa hispida. The sequence continues at coordinate 60,158,476 of NC_052352.1, read as the reverse complement.
TGGTCGTGGAAGTTTGTCTTCAGAGCCTAGAGTTGGTCGTGCGAAGGTAGTCGTCGAAGTTGATCACCCAAGGTAATTTTTGCTGAATTTTGTTGTTAGAGGTGGTTATCGAAGCTCAGAATTAGTCATTAAACTGGGTCACGTGAAGATGGTCATCAAAGTTGGTCATTAGAGGTGGTTGTCGGAGCTCGGAGTTGGTTGTTGGAGTTGGCCACATGAAAGTAGTCGTTAGAGGTTGTTCCTAGAGTGTGGCAATGGTAGTCGTCGTCAGTGGCTGATAGGTGGACTCATTGAAACCATTGGAAGGTATACCAACTTAACCCACCGACAATTAAAGTTGGTGTATCAAACATTGAGTTGGTGTATTATACCAACTCAATTCAACTCATTTTGGTGAGCCAAACACCCCCTATTTTTTTACAGTAATGATTTCAAACACAAATTTCTCAATCAGTCGGATTTTTGGCCCACCGAATTCAACTTCACCCTATTGAAGTTTTCACATTTATCGATGAACTTCATCTCCTTTTTTTTCTCTCATTTGCACATTTATAAAAAAAAAAAATTTACTTTAACATATTAATTCCAGACTTTAAACCTTAATTTATCACTTAAACACTTCCTAAACAATAATATGTCACTATAGAAATTTCATCAACGGTTTCATATTTTGATCCATGTTAGTTAGAAAATTGTTGTCATTTACAACCCCTAACTAAGCAAAATAATTTTTGTTTATTCACCAAACCTACAACCTATACTTAAATGATAGTACAAGTGGTAAGTACGAGGTTGATTCCTCAGGGAAGCTATGGACTACTGACGACAATTAAAGAATTCTATGAAATTGGGAGGGGTTTGTTTGTAAAATAAATCAAATGAAAAGAAATCATGCAAGATATATAAATTTGGAGATAAAATTAGAGCACAAAGTTAACTTGAACTTCTCAGTTAAAAGATTCTTGGGAATAGTTCCATTAGAATCTAGTTCTATCATCGAATTCAAAAATAAAGGCAAACTCGTGAATTACACCACCTATTAGAAAAAATCTAATAACCACCTTAATCAATTAAGAATCACATTCTAATTAACCCTAAATTAGTCAAAAACACTTCTTTCTAGCGAATTTCATGTTTAATCCTAATTTGCATTAAGAATTAGGGTTTTTTTATTGTGACATTCCATGAACTGGGAAGTCTAGATCCATAGTATGATTTATTAGATAAAACTAAATTAGGGCATACAAGCATAAATTCAGAAAAAGTCTTAGTTCATACAAGAATTCCTAATTTTTGCAACTAATTCTATAATTATGCAAAGCCCCTGTGAAGCGATTGCATACAAGAATTTGATAAATTCAAGTTGTCAATTAAATTTTACCAAATTCTATTAAAAACAAGCTCGAGAATCATCCAAGAATTCATGGAATTTTAAATAAAGAAAATAAAATCCTCAAGAATTGAACTAATTAACTATTTTCAAGAGAAAGAGGCTTGCTTGGCCTTTTGTATTGAATTTACAAGTAGTTATTAAGAAATTACAAGAATAAATGTAAAGATTTGAAGAAAGAGTCGTAAAAATTGATGAAATGCTCTGAAATTGCTCTTAAATTTCTCTCTAATTCATTTCCCTTGCTACAAAAATCATAAAGATGCTTTTATGCTTAGGTCGCAGCATCGCGACTCTGTAACGAATGTTGCAATGTTCCAATTGCAATTAAGATCTCGAGCGTAAGGGTACTGTAGAACGAGCATTGCTACGCTGTGTTGAATTAAGAGGCACGTAGATGTGCTAAAATTCCGTCAAGTTTTGCATATCAGTGTTGCACTGCTGGCCTGTACATGCATATACTATCTTCTAGCATAGCATTAGGGTAACGTGAATGTTGTGATGTTGGCTTTATTGGGGTTGATGCTCTAAAGTCTCATGTCCTGTAGTTTGTAAACAGTTTGTACGAATGCTTGTGTTGTTAATATATGATATTTACTTCACATCTTGTATTTTTGCTCAGTTACTTGTTTTATTTGCTTTACCACAAACCACTAAATATAAAATCTCTGGTTATTTGTATGTGACTCAAGCATGTATGTTGGTGACATACAAGTGGATCATGTCTTGAGTGATAACCAAAATGGTTTGTAGTTTATGGATATAGGAGGGAAACCTTATCCTGGTAACGCTACGGACGGACCCGCTTTGTGGAATGGTCACAAGTGTTGTGACTTGTCACAGATGGTCTGATCTTGATCATTCGTGTTGCGGACATACGAGCGAGGGCATCCTATACAAAGAGTTTGTATAATACCTGACCACGAAGTGTTAACGTCTCGTTATATAACACCGTTCATGACATAGACTTCACTTCACTAGGATGACCATAGGTAACATGACCTCAATCCTGAATGAGTTGGGAACTCCAACCATTGAGGGCGGTCCTTTGATTTGTATGGGTGCGAGTGGCCAGGTTGCTGATTCAAACCTATCATTTTGGGGATTCGTTTGATTTGGGAGTTGGGAACTCAACTACACAAGATGGAATTCGCTCCTTCTCCGAGGTAGGGGTAAGTAGATAGATAACTCCCTTAAGGGCTAATTCCGGGGCTTGAACGATGTGGTACCACACACCTTCTCTTGGCCCGAGAGGTGTTCACACATAGATGGATTATGTTGTATTGTTCATTAGAGGAATTAGTGGTACTTAAGGAGTGAGATGTAACTACAGGGGCATAACGGTAATTTGGCCCAATTGTACTTATGAGCATCTGTGAAGGGTCATCGTACTCATGCTTGGTTAATCCGATGGACACAAAAATATATATATGGTAACAAGAGTTCAGTTGTTGGTCTTTAATGGAATACCTGGTAGTTAACGGATGGTGGATCTCGTGGCTAAAGAGTTTAGTCAGTTATTCACGGACCGTTGGAGCTTTGAGCCACAGGTCCATTAGGTCCCTGGGTAGCTTGGATAAAGTCGAGAACCAGTGTTTGGGTTAATTTGAAATGTTCAAATTAACAAAGAGGAAGTTCGACTATATATGATATAACTGGACTGGTTAATTTTATATGATATAATTGGTTAAATATATGAGATACATTATTTTGGAGAAAATTAGATATAAATATGATTTATATCAAGTAGAGGAGAAAATACTATAGTAGATATGTGATATCAAACTATAGGGTAGAAAATACAATATGATTATATTTATTATTAATTAATTGGTTAATTATAAGATAATTATGCCAAAAATCACGTTTGGACGTGGGTTAGTGGGAAACCATTGGTTTATTGTAACCGATGAAATAAAAATGAAATCATTTCATTTTGAATCGTTGTCCCAAGGAAAAGAAAGAAGGCGCGTGTTGGTAGAATGCTAAGCGATCGCTTAAGGTTTCGAGAGACTATACGATAGCTTCTCTAAATGATCGCATTGCGATTTTCCTAAACGATCGTGCACCTTTTCCTAAATGATCATTCAGTAAATCCTACACGATCGTGTAGCTCCTCCTAAATGATAAGCAGTCTGCTATGTGATAGTGCTTTTTCCTTCCCACTTACTTATCGCCTACACGATTCGTGTTTCCTCCTTCCTCTACCAAATTCACCAAAGACCACCCTTTGGGTTTTCACTCCGAGAATACCCGGGGCTCTTTAGTGGTGGTGTCGTCCCCACAACGTTCGTGTTCGCGATCGTTCGTGTTGTTGTTGTTGATGCTGCTGTTGGGCGTTGGTAGATCGCGTGGAGGTCTCCGCTGCGTTGGAGTTTCGAAGTGTGAAGATTGTCTTCAACTGGTATGGAACTCTCATCTTGTTATATCTTTGTCTTAGCATGCCATTAATTAAGATTTGTTTGCATAACTGTATGTATTGAATGTATAATATGGTCACGGTGAGATCGGAGCGATCCGAACATGCTCAAACTCTTATATATGAGATCCTTCAGGCTTCATATAATGAAAGTGTGCTCTCTGTCTTACAGCATAGCGTTGGAAGTAATGCAAGGGCTGCAACGCTACATTGAATGGCAGAATGGTAATTTTGTCCCTTCTTCATGATTGATGCATCACTTCTCCAAATTAACTTCTTTTTGGCTCATTTTTTACTTCTAAATGATTTTTTTGCCTCTTGGCATGAACTTATCTATAAAATGGACATTTTATGCATATCGTAGAGTTAAGGATAGAATATTAGCTCTTTTTAGGAGCTATCAAACACCCAAACTTAATTCTTGACCGTCCTGAGCAAGATTAATGACATACAATCATGCATTAAAGAATTTTTTTTGTTGTTCACTCTATTAAACGAATAAAATCTCAAGTCTTAGAAGTCTTCAAGCAATGCAAGTAATCATTTAGGAGGTGTTTGACAACCAAGGAGAGTTAGGTTGAGTTGGTTATTTTACCAATTCACCCCAACTCTCCCCAATTCTCTCTCCTTCCAATGTTTTTAATAGTTACACCCATCATTCTCCGTTGGCGATTATCGCTACCACACTCCGGTGACCACCTTCGGGTGGCCAACTCCGACGACAAACTCCAAGCTCCGGCAACCACCTTCGATGACACTCCGACAACCACCTTGGTAAAAAAAAAAACTCTGACTTCCACATTCGCACGACCAACTTCGACGAAGAACTCCAGGCTCCACCAACCACCTCCAACGACAACTCTAGTGACTAACTCCAATGACTACTTTCGCACAAGCAACTTCGGTGACCTACTTTGCCTACCACTTTCGTGTGCCCAACTTTGACGACCACTAATAAAACGGAGGGTTTAATTATCCACTATTTTATCACTCTCACTCTCACCCATTTTTCCATGATTTTCATTACTCTCCCATCTCCCTCAATTACTTTGTCGTTTCTCTCTCTCTCATGCTCTTTTCACATTTACTCCCTTTCTCTCATCTTCTCTCTTTTGTCGCTGTTTGGTTCGTCTTTCTCACTTTCTCTCTTCTTTCTTTGTCTACCTCGTATGGGTTTTATTTTCTTTTTTCTTTCTCAACTCCTTCTTTCTCTTTTTTATTTTATTTCTAAGGTTGTTCTTTTAGATCTAATTATTCTTCTTCTATTTCATTTTTTCTTAGATCTAAAAAATATTATATATGACGGCCTATTATTGTTTCACTAAACAAAAGTTCAACGATATGTTTTAAACAACTCATCCATAGGTGTTTTCAATTATTACATAATTCTAATGAAATAGTGAAATTTATAATTATGGCTCAAATTTTTTCTTTAAAAAAAAAGATAATTTGTACACTGATGCAACATAATAGTAGAAAAAATAGACATCAATATTTATAAAATCATTTCACCAGTTTTAGAAAAAGGTAAATCCATATTCCATAAATTGGTAAAAACAAACTATCTAATAGTTTGTTTTTACCAATTTATGGAATATGGATTTACCTTTTTCTAAAACTGGTGAAATGATTTTGTTTGATGATTTAATTTGTAAGATTTTGATTTTTTTTTTTTTAAGATTAACATTTAAGTGTCATCCTTCTATCTAATACAATGTTTGATGACACTAATCCTTTTAGTTCTTTTTAATTTTTACAGTAGTTAATGATTAAGTTGATTTTGTTAATAGAATAACCACTTCTATTTGAGTGTTTAAATATTGAATTCAAAATTTTGTGTTCTGTATGTGAATACTTTGTAGAGAATTTGTGATATTTTAAGAATGAAAAAGAATTGGAAGTTTTTTTTGTTTATATCTTAGAAAAGTTAGAAAAATGTGTGTATAGTTGAAAATTAAAATCAACAATAGCAACAAAAAAAAAAGACAAAATCAATTTCATTTATAGAAACAATACCAGATACCCAATTCAACTCTACATCCAAACACAGACAATAATTACCAACTCAACTCAACTCTGTACATCAAACTCAGACAATGTAACTCTCCAGATAATAATTACTAACTCAACTCAACTCAACTCTCTGCTTTTATCACGCATCAAATGTCCCCTTAGATAATCAAAATTTCAAGTAATCAATTGAAATTCATTTGAAAAATACTTTTTTCAATTGTAAAAGTGTTACAAATGACTTAATCCTGATCATTCATGGGGTGTTCTATGCAAAGAGTTTGTATAAGACCGGACCACAAAATGTATAGTCTCTCTATATAACGCAGTTGATTGATGAGACTTGCATTTCATCGGGTGACCATAGGTGACTTGACATGAATCCTGAGTGAGTTGTAAACTCCTGCCTATGAAGGCGACCCTTTGATTTGTATGGGTGAGAGTGGGCAGTTTCGCCGACTCAATATGCCTACCATTTTGGGGATTCATCTGTTAAGGCGCTAGGAACACATGTACACAAGAAAAAATTCATTCATTCTCTATAGTCAGAGACTATAGATAAATTGCTCCCATAAGAGCTAAATATGAGGCTTGAACAATATGGCGCCACATCCTCTCTTGACTCGAGAGGGATTTGGTCATAATTAGACTATGACTTATTGTTCATTAAAGGGGTCAATGGTACTTAAGAAGTTAGATGTAATTATAGGGGCAAAACGATAATTTTGACCCAATTGTACTTACGAGCAATTTGTGAAGGGTCAATGCATCGTTGATTGGTTATATCCAATGACATAGAAATATATATGTAGTACGAAGAGTGTAGCTGTCAGTCTTGAGTGGAGTGACTAACAGTTAGGAAGTCGATTAATTTAATCAAAGAGTTTGATTAATTAATGGAGTACCATTAGAGCTTTAAACTATAGGTCCATATGTTCCCCTCGTTAGTTCAATTGGGATAAAAATGAGAATCGAATTAATTCAGATTAATTTTAATTGCTCAAATTAATAAAGATAATTATTTATATAAAATTATATGAGATATACTTTGAGAGAAAATTTCAAATATAATATGAATTTGATTCATATTAAATAATTGAAAGAATTTGTTTTTATAGCATTAAATTAAAGTGTATATATATATATTAAATAAAAATTAGTTTTATTTAATTACCTTTATGTTTCTTAATTTCATAAAATAGGTTTTTAATTAAAATAAATATTAATTAAATGGAATTAGTTTTATTTAATTATATGTATTTTTTAATTACATAAACCTTTCATTTTCTTCAAATAACTTATGAACCTTTCATTTTCTTTAATAAATTCTCTCGTTATTATTTGGAAGATGAAAAAAATGTTCTTTCATCTTTTACTTGCACTATTATAAATACTCCAAAATGTGTTGGAGTTGTAAGGTGTTGAAAATATTGAAGGTGTTGAAGGTTTTGGAAAAGTGTTTTTCTCTCAAAACAAAATCATTCCCTCTCCAAATTATTCAAAGAAGCCCACAAACTTTCTACGGTTCTCTACCCCGAGAATGTTGAGGTCTCCATTTGGTGATGTCTATTGGTTTTGAACACTTGTGTTTTTTATTGTCCGTATTCGAAGTTTTTGGAGAGGACATCATGAAGAGACTGTCTTCAAGGGTACGTTTTTCGAATCTCTTTTTCTTCTTAATTTATTTATATATATATGCTTAATTGATCATGTGTACTATGTTTCTGTCACATATATTCTTTGCGCATTATGTACAATAAAAATTAAGACGCGATCTTTTCCGCAATGGGTACTCGCGTATCCTTTCAATGGGTATCGGAGCTAGGTTTCCGTCCTAATTTTAATTTTCAAACGTATCAGAATAATGGTGGGATTATTAATTCTACATAATTGTAAGTTGAATGAGGTTTTCTCATTTGGATGTTTTTGGGATTGGTTTTAGATTTTTAATGTTTGTTAAATATTCGATATGTAAAGGGCTCATTGTTTTGGCGTTTTGGCCTTTTTTTATAAGCTATCAAGTATGTATTTGATGTTCGTGTTGATCATGATCATGTTCATGTTGGGGTTGATGCCCTAAATATCGTAAGGTCATGTAGCTTGTAAACACTCGTATGAACAAACGTTTGTGATGTAATAATATGAGATACTTTCTTCACTATTGTCTATAAAATATGATATATTTTAGTCGCATTAACCACAAACCAGTAAACTAAGATCCCTGGTTATCGTTGTGACTTAAGCATATATGTAGAGACATACAAGTGGATCATGCCTTAAGTGATAACCTAAATGGTCTGTAGTATATGGATAAAAGAGGGAAACCTTATCCTAGTGACACTACGGATACGACCTGCTTTGTAGATGTTACAAGTGTTATAAAGTGCTACAAATGGTCTGATCCTGATCATTCATGTGGATACATGTGAGCGGGGGTGTCCTATACAAATGAGTTTGTATAAGACTGGACCACAAAGTGTTTAGTCTCGTTATATAACACCATTCATGACAGAGACTTTTATTTCACTAGGATGACCATAGGTAACATGACCTTAATCCTGAGTGAGTCGGGAACTCCTGCTTATGAGGGAGGTCCTTTGATTTGCATGGGTGCAAGTGGCCAGATTGCTGACTCAAACCTACCACTTTGGAGAGTCGTCTGATTGGAGATTTGGGAACTCAGTTACATAAGATAGGATTAATTTCTTCCCCAAAGCAGAAGTAAGTAGATAGATTGTTCCTTTAAGGGCTGATGCTGGGGCTTGAACGATGTGGCGCCACACCCTTTCTCATAGCCCGAGAGGTGTTAACTCATAGTAGAACTATGATGTATTGTTCACTAGAGGAATCAGTGGTACTTAAGGAGTTAGATGTAACTACAAGCGCAAAATGGTAAATTGGCCCAGCTGTACTTACAAGTGATTTGTGGAAGGTTATAGTACTGTTGACTGGTTATATCCAATGGACACATAAATATATTTATAGCAAGAAGAGTGCAATTGTCGGTCTTTAGTGGAGTACCCAACAGTTAACGGATGGTGGATCTCGTGATTAAAGAGTTTAGTCAGCTATTCACATACCGTTGGAGCTTCAAGCAGCAGGTTCATAAGGTTCCTTTGGTAGCTCAATGGGTTAAAGTTGAGAATCAGTTTTTGGGATAGTTTGAAGTGTTCAAATTAACAAGAAGAAGTTTGATTATATATGATAAAATTAAATTGGTTTGATTATATGTGATATAATTGATATATGTATGAGATATATTAATTGGAGGAATTTGATATCAATATAATTTATATTAAGTAAAGGAGAAAAGGACTATGGTTTAAATGTTACATATGATGTGATATTAAAACTATAGGTTATAAATATAATATGATAAGTTAGTTATTATATTTATTTATAATTAAAACAATTATATGATAATTGTGGGTAGTTTCTCCTTTAACCGTGCGTGAAATTGGGAGGTTATATTCAGTTTTCATAATTGAAGGATAAAATGAAAAATGTTTTCATTTTGAAAGAGATCGCTTCATTAAGTGCTTCTACTAATCGTTTAGCTGACTAGAGACTACACGATAGCCTTCTAAGCAAGAGCCTAAACGATCGTGTAAAGCGCCTTTTACTAAATTATCGTGTAGACGATCCAAAGCGATTTACTAAACGATCGCGTGCCAAGCGAGATTCCCTAAATAATCGTGTAAACGATCGAGTGTTTTACTAAACGATCGTTATCAAGCATCATAGTATATGCGATAGACTGTACATTCTCCCACTTGCTTGGTCGTATAGTTCGATTGTTGCCTGCCTCCATCCTTTTACCAAATCCAACAGAGCCATACCTCCTGGATTCTCAATCTGAGAATACTAAGGTTGCTAAGCGGTGGTGTCTAAGGGTTCTTGTTTGTGGAGAAGATTGTTCGTGACTACTAGATGATTGGCTAAGCGATCTGAACGAGAGGTTGATGTTCTAATTCTTCACGAGAGCGAGAGATCTTCAGAAGAAACATTCTTCAAAGGTAAGTCTCTTACTCCTTTTGTATTTAATTATGAAAGCATGTTGTAATTTGTTAGAAGATGTATAACTGTTCTGTATGTTTGTGAATGCCTTTAATTCTGCCACAATGGGCTTTGAAAGATCTTGCTTCCACTCACTAGTTATCTTGGATAAGAGTTCCTTCAATTGGTATTAGAGCCAGGTTCTGATATTCCAAATCCATTGCTATATAGAATTGCATTTACATTCTTGGTGGGTGTTAAGCATGTCTACATTCTGTTTAAGTGTTAAATGTGTTTGTGGATGTGGATTAATGGAGTTTCTGGGATGATTTCCTGGTTATTATTTCTTTTACATTTTCAAAGTTAATTGTAGGAGCCCCTATGTTTTTGGGCATATCAACTTGCTATCGACTTTGTAATTCAAAGTGTTTGAGTCAGTGTGAGTCGCTCGTGATGAAGCTTCAAGGCATGAAGATACGCATTACTTTGAGGAAGAAGAAGACGAAGAGTTGGCCAGATCGTGTAAATGATGGGGGTAAGCAATCGTTAAGTATGGGATACTCAGATGCAAGGTGGATGCATGTGCACTAAACGATCGTGTAGGTTAGCATGCTTCATTGCATAGTCACTGACTAATGATCGCTCAGTAAATGTTACTTATCGCTTGCTCATCGATCGTCTAGATGATCATGCTTCACAGCATTATAGTCGTCTACACGATCATTTAGACTTGCATGTAAACATGGTGCGCTGCATGATCGAGTGGCTTTCATGCTTCATCGCATAGTCGAAGGTACTCGATCGTTACTATACGATCATGGCTACTCGACCACTTTTACTAAATGATCAGGAAGAAGACTTCGCCCGGGCGGTTCAAGACCCAATTCGCTTGTTGAACCAGTTTGTTCGATAGTTTTAATTTCCATCTTTTAGGCAAATTATCCCGGTTCATTAATTTTGTGAATGTACATGAGATGTATATTTTTATTATATGTCATATGGTATGCCATATAGTTAAAATCCCACCATAGGTTATGCATTGTTCATACATCATCTCTATATTGTAAAAGTTATGATATAGTAGTTTGCATGATTAAATTACATAAGGGCATGCTCATGCATCATATAATATAAGAGTTATATTTATGCGTGCATTAAGTATATTCATGCTGCATCTTTATATTATAAGTGTTATAGTATAAGGGTGTATGGAAGCATGTATGCTTAGTTCATTACTTCAGTATATAAGAGTTATATATAGTAATGAATGGACATTACATGAAGCATGACACATAGGTTAAATTTATAAAAGTTATAAATACCTAGTTTTGCTTAGCAATGTGAATGGTTTTGGTTGTTTCCTTTTATAAGAGTTATAATGGAAATTAGAGCTAAAATCAATAAGAAAAACATGCATGTGACCTTAGGCTCGAATCACGTTTTAAAAGAGTTTTAAAATTTGATAGAGATAGACCTAAGATCACGGTTCTAATGAGATTAGAAACCTAAGGTTTAATCTTTTAATCAGTTTAATAGTATTAAATTGACTAACAAAAGATTAAATATGTACCAAATCTATCTATAAGAGACCTTTTGTATAATGTGGATTTTGTTTAGGCTGGAGTACTTAAGTTGACGGAAACGGAACACCCCTACCTAGGAACCTACCTAGAAAGGTGAATTAGATAGATTTGATGTATGCATGCAAATTTGATGATAGTCTGTTAAAGAGTTTAATGGGACTTGATTTGAACTTGTTTAATTATCAAAGACAAGAGTTGTTTTTGTGCAAATTAAATTCATACTTAGATAAAATCAATAGTCGGGTTATCTAAGTTAATGAATCCCTAGGTAGAACATTCAGTAGGAGGTACTTGGGGTATATGATACTTTATTTAAACCTCTTCCCGTTTCTCCCTAATGTTCACACCGTGAGATCTACCCTCGGCCTTGAGGTACCTTGGGAGTTTTCCTCTAAAGGATGGTGTTTGGGTAGGTCAATACCAAGGTGAATGGAGAGAATGTTCATAGTAAGTGGGAGCGGGACGTGTGACAACATATCCCATGGTCTCTCTCATTAGGTTGGATAACGTTTCTGTGCATCGCCTTGAGGCACCTTGGGAGTGTCATCCCTAAAGGATGGCAGTTTTACACGACTCTTATCTGATCTCATGTATAGGATATAGTTGCTTTGTCTCTTGTTCTAATATGTTTTTTCCCTACGTTAGGCGCATTAGGGCAAGACTTTAGGGCTGAAAATGAGGGGTTACACTTACGTAAAATTGTTAAAGGTTAACATTTCTAGACTGAAAAATGATGATTGTTAGAGTCGGTTACAAGAGTTGTTTCTGTCTAATGGTTGAGAATGTCTCATCCCAGTGAAAGTGCATTTAATCACCCCACTGGTGACTTTTGTCTTGCCTCGCTAGGGCATCATTGCGAAATAGATGTCTTTTCACTTAGGGTACATGGGAACTATTTTGCTAAAACTAAAATTTGTGTTAAAAGTGGTAATGCATAGACTCATTAAGTTTGTTAATGTTTTTCAGCAACACTAAAATGGCTACAGCCACATTAGCCTTTTTAAGTGTCGATAAATTGACTAGAGAATTACGCTAGTTAGAAAAACACGATAAATACTATTTTAATCATCGATGACCTGAGGTTCGTCCTTATAGAGGAGTGTTCTCCTATTCCGACTCAAAATGCCACTCGAAATGTTCGAGAGGCATATGAGAGATAGACACGGGCAAATGACAAGGCCCGAGCTTATATCTTGGCCAGTTTGAACGATATTTTGGCCAAGAGGCATGAGTCTATGGTCTCAATGCGTGAGATTATGGTGTCCCTGCGGGGGATATTCGAGCAACCGTTTGGATAGCTCAAGCATGAAGCTCTTAATTGCATCTTCAACTCCAAAATAGAGGAGGGTACATCTGTTTGAGAACACGTTCTGAACATGATGGTCCACTTCAATATGGCGAAGATGAATGGGTCGCACATTGATGAGGGCAGCTAGGTTAGCATCATTCTGCATTCATTACCAGATAGCTTTCTACACTTTGTCAGCAATGCTATGCTGAACAAAGTTGATTATACCCTTACAATTCTCCTCAATGAGTTGCAGACATTCCAATCCTTCCTGAAAAGTAAGGAGAAGAAGGTTGATGAGGAAAATGTTACTTCATCATAAAAAAAGTTCCATCAGGGTTCGACCTCAGGAACAAAGTATGCACCTTCTACTTCTAACACTTCTAAGTGGAAGAAGAAGAAGGGTGGTAAGGGTAAGGGGAAGAGGAAAAGGAACACACCTGCTAACCCACAACCTGTCGCTCAGCGGGGAAGACGACCAACGCCGATTGACAAAGGAAAATGTTTCCATTGCAACCAAGATGAGCACTGGAAGCGGAACTATCCTCGCTAGTTAAATAAGAAGAAGAATGGTAAGGCCAAGGAAAAATAAGGTAAATATGATTTACTAGTTTTGGAAACTTGTTTAGTGGAGAATGATGATTCTGCTTGGATAATTGACTCTAGGGTCACTAATCATGTTTTTTCTTCTTTTCAAGGGATTAGATTCTTGTGGCAGCTTGAGGCTGGAGAGATGACGATGCGAGTAGGCACCGAGTGCATCGTCTCAGCTGTGGCAGTAGGAGGACTCCAGTTGACTTTACAGAATAAATTTATCATTTTGAATGATGTGTATGTTGTTCCCGAGTTAAAACGGAACTTAATTTCTGTAAAGTGTCTGATTGAATGTAAATACACTCTCAACTTTTCGGTGAATAAAATGTTTATTCTAAAAGATGGTATTGAGATTTGTTCAGCAAAACTAGAAAATAATTTGTATGTGCTAAAACCATTAGCAACAAATTCCCTCCATAACATAGAGATGTTTAAAACTGTCGTAAATCAAAATAAACGACTTAAGGTTTCTCCCAAGGAAGATGCCCAACTTTGGCACCTTCAATTAGGGCACATCATGTTAGAGTATATCAGCAAGCAGCAGAAGCAACAAGGATCAATAACCACTCTAATTCATTAATTTTGGCCGAACTAAAGAATGCTCATACTAAATCAAGAGGGTTTCAAGTCATACCTTTGTAGAACTTATTGAAATCTTGATTCTCAACTGCAGACTTCTCCAATTCTTCCTGTAGACCACCTCAGGATCTTCCTCACTATTCTCTTGGAGCTTTAGATTGAGTTGTGGGACTCAAAATAAGCTTGAACAAAAGGAACTTGGAGAAGTGTTCATTGCTTCAACCCACTTGAAGAACAACTTCTTCAACACGAATTTTCAGCAGAAATTCTATATATGCATGCCTCAATTCCATTCCAATATTCTTTCCACTCCAATATTCTCAATATATTGCGGGCTATCATGCAAAGAAGATGGTTGCATGAGATGCAACTCATGTTTGGAGTTACTAAAGCCAAATGAAGTGGATTTTGTGTGAGCAAGTTGAAGGCTTAATGGAAAAAACCAAAATTCCATTTTTGTATTTTTCAAACCTTTTCAATTTTTTCAAATGATTTCAAAAATCAATTTGATTTTAAAAAATTGAAAATATTATTAATTTTACAAAATTAATTTCATAAATTAATTTTCTAATAAAATTAATAAATAATTATTTAAACAATTTAAGTAATTCTAATTAATTTAATAACAAATATTAAATTAATTTTATACAAATCTACCTTCAAATATTTGAATCATATTTAAATATTAATTTCACTTCCATTTAATTATTAATTCTCCAATTCTTAAAATTAAACGTGTAATTATATCTCATATAATTACTAATTTCTTTAACTCTAATTTGAACGTTTCAAATTAACTTATCACGCTACTCTAAAGCTAATACATTTAGGAGCTAGTAGGGGGACCTCGCGGACCTACAGATCATGGGCTCAAACGATCCAAGATTAATTGGCTAAACTCATTACACCAAATTAACGCCCATTCGTTAACTAATGGGTCACTCCACTAAAGCCCATAGTTGCACTCCTCTCACTATAGATATATGTCCACATGTTTTAAACATAATTAGTTAGTCGACCCTTCACAGGTTGTTCATAATAAAGACTGGGTCAAATGTCTGTTTTACCCCCGAGATTACGTCTTGTTCCTTAAGTTCCTATTGATCCTCTAATGAACAAGTGGTTTGTGATCCAGTCACTAAACCAAAACTCTCTCAATCCAACGAGAGGGTGGGGCCCCTCGTTTAAGACTTGGATTCAGTACTTGAGAGAACAACCTTTCTTCTATCCCTAAATCGGGTAGGCGTGAATTCCGTCTTACACCCTATGTCCCCAGCTATCTATTCGGTCTTACCCTTGAAATGGGAGGCTTATTGAGCCGACACTATTGAGCCAACCCTCACCTATGCAAATCTAAGGATAATCTCGAATAAATAGGAGTTCATAGTTAGCTCAGATTAAGATCGAGTTACCTAGGTCATCTAAGTGAAATAGTCAATCTTATATAGTAAACAACGTTAAAAAGTAAGAGTGACTTATTTCTTGGTCCGACCTTATGCAAACTCATTGCATAGGATGCCCCCACTCCTCATGTCATAACATGTACGAATTAGGATCACTTCGTTTGTAGCACTTTACAACTCTTTGTAACAACTACAGAGTAGACTGCATCCAATAGTGTTATCAGAATAAGGTACCTAACCTTAATCATGTACTATAGATCGTTTTTGCTATTTACTCGAACTTGATCCATCTTTATGTCTCTACATAAAGTTCAAGTATTCATATAATAGCCATGAATCTTAGTTTATTGGATTTAGACTTTTATGTATACAATCAATAATAAGTTTATTGACTATAGAAAATGTTTATCTTTCTACAAACTGCGAGTTTTAGGACATAAAATCCAATAATACTCCCACTTGGACTAAAACTCCAGTGGATCAATATATACAAATATATACAATGTTGATTTTACACGAAGAGAACAAAACATACAAATAAAATAAGCTAGGGCATTTTAATACCCATAAATTCTCCCACTTGCCCTAGTGATGAATATTTCGTAGACCTAGTTCTACTAGGTGACCCTCAAACACTTTACCTTAGATGGCCTTTGTAAATGGATCAGCTAAGTTGTCTTGTGAAGCTATCTACGTGACAATTATGTCTTCTCTATGTACAATCTCTCTGATGAGATGGTACTTCCGCTCGATATGCTTTCCTTTTTTATGGCTTCGAGGTTCCTTAGAATTTGCAACTACTCCACTGTTGTCACAATAGAGAGTGACAGACAGGTGCATATTAGGAACTACTTCCAGGTCAGTCAGGGACTTTCTGAGCCATACTGCTTCTTTTGCTGCTTCATTTACAGCTACATACTCAGCTTTCATTGTGGAGTCAACAATACAACTCTGTTTGATGCTTCTCCACACAACTGCTCCTCTATTCAGAGTGAATACTGACCCCGAAGTTGATTTCCTAGAATCAATATCGGTTTGGAAGTCAGAATCAATGTATTTAGTAAGGATCAGATCCTTAGCACCATACACAAGCATATAATCTCTCGTTCTCCAAAGATACTTGAGAATATTCTTAACAGCAGTCCAATGATCATATTTAGGTTTGGACTGAAAACTGCTGACTATTCCTACGACATAGCATATATCGAGACGAGTACATAACATTGCATACATTAAACTCCTTATTTCTAATGCATATGGAATTCGATTCATGTCCCCAACCTCTTGAGGTGTCTTAGGACTTTGTTCCTTAGACAGGTGAATTCCATGTCTGAAAGGTAACAATCCTTTCTTGGAATTTTGCATTTTATACCTAGACAACATCTTGTCTATATAAGATGCTTGAGATAATGCTAATATTTTGTTCTTGCGATTCTGAACTATTTGGATCCCAAGAACATACTGTGCTTCTCCTAAACATTTCATTTGGAATTGCGAAGCCAACCATCTATGTCAGCTAGAAATTCTACTTCATTCCCTATGAGTAGAATATCATCAACATATAACACCAGAAAAGTGATAGTTTTGTTAACGATTTTCTTGTATACACCACATTCGTCAACATTTTGTTCAAAGCCATAGATTTGATTGCAGTGTTAAATCTCATATTCCAGGATCTAGATGCTTATTTGAACCCGTAAATGGATCGATTAATTTTGCAAACTTTTTGCTCTTTACCTTGTTCAATAAAGTCTTCTGGTTGAAACATATAGATACTTTCTTCAAGATAGCCATTCAGAAAAGCTATCTTGACATCCATTTGCCATATTTCATAATCATAAAATGTAGCTATGGACAAGAGTATCCTAATAGACTTTATCATGGCAACCTGAGAGAAAGTTTTTTCATAGTCTACCCCCCGTCTTTAGATAAACCCTTTTGCCACAAGTCTTGCTTTGTAGGTTTGTATCTTACCAGCTTGGTCTCGTTTTCTATTGTAGATCCATTTTCAATCGATGGATTTTACCCCTTCAGGTTGATCTACAAGATCCCAGACAGAATTGAAATACATAGATGAAGAAACTCTTATTCAAGAGTACTTATGAGTGGAAACGGATCTTTCCAACAATATTGTGACAGAATTACCACATTTATATTCACACATATAAATATGCATCAAACGACCAAACTACCAGCATGCTTAAAGGATAAATAAACAAGAGACCAAGAGAACATACCAGTTGAAGACTTTCTTCACAGTAAATCTCGCTTTTGTTATAACGGCAAGTTATCGTTCAACAACACCCAATCGTCTACCACGAACAGTCTCCACATGAACAGATGAAGAAAAAGGGATGACACCACCACTAGGAACCCTCAGTATTCTCAGAGTGAGAATCCAAACAGTGGGATCTATTCGGATTTGGTAGAGGAGAGGAGGAAAAGAGATCGTATACAACGATCAAACAAGTGGGAGAAAGACTTGTCTATCATATAGACAAAATGCTTGATCGTTTAAGTGAAGTATACGATTGTGTATGAAAAGCTAAGCTATCGTTTATACGATCGTTTAGTAAAGCTCGGGTGCTAAACGATTGTTTAGTAAAAGATAAGCGATCGTTTAGTAAATGGGATAGGGGGTGTAAGCGATTGTTTAACACTATCGTATAGGCTCTGATTTACTAAGCGACGACTCTCTCGAATCGAAACACACTGTGAGCTATTTAAGCGTCTCAAAATGATTCTTCATCTTACTCATCAGTTACAAAAAAACGACGTCAGTCAACTATCCCATAACTGTCCAATTAATAAATAATAAATATAATCACATTATATTCATAACCTATAGTTTAATATCATATATTAACCATAGTATTTTTCTTCCATTAGATATAAATCATATTCATATCCAATTTCCTCCAAATTAATATATCTCATACATAAAGTCAATTATATCATATATAATTAACTAGTTCAATTATATCATATATAATCGAACTCCCTCTTGTCAATTTGAACATTTCAAACTGACCCAAAAACTGATTCTCAACTTGTATCCAAGCTACCAAGGGAACCTTATGGACCTATGGTTCGAGGTTCCAACAGTACGTGAATAGCTGACTAAACTCTTTAGCCACGAGATCCACCATCCGTTAACTACCAGACATTATACTAAAGACCGACAACTGAACTCTTCTTACTATAGATATATTTTCATGGCCATCGAATATAACCAATCATCAGTATAATGACCCTTCAAAGATGCTCGTAAGTACACCTAGGCCAATTTACCATTTTGCTCCTGTAGTTACATCTTACTTCTTAAGTACCACTGATCCCTCTAATGAACAACACAACATAGTCCTACTATGTGTGGACACCTCTCAGGCCATGAGAAGGTGTGTGGGCCACATCGTTTAAGCCCCAGAATCAACCCTTAAGGAAGCAATCTATCTACTTACCCCTGCTTCGGGGAAGGAGTGAATTCCATCTTGTGTAGATGAGTTCCCAGCTCTCAAGTTAGATGAATCCCCAAATTGGTAAGTCTGAGTCGGCGATCTGGCCACTCGCACCCATGAAAATCAAAGAACCGCCCTCAAATGCAGGAGTTCCCAACTCACTCAGGATTGAGGTCATGTTACCCATAGTTATCTTAGTGAAGTGAAATCCTTGTCATGAACAATATTATATAACGAGACTATAACACTTCGTGGTCTGGTCTTATACAAACTCCTTTGTATAAGACGCCCCCGCTCGCATATCTCTACATGAATGATCAGGATCAGACCATATGTAGCAAGTCACAACACTTGTAACTATTCCACAAAGCTGGTCACATCCGTAACGTTACTAGGATAAGGTTTCCCTCTTATATCCATATACTACAGACCATTTTGATTATCACTTAAGACATGACCCACTTGTATGTCCCCACATACATAAGTTACATAAAGACAACCAGGGATTTTAAGTTTATTGGTTTGTGGTAAAGCAAATAAAACATCCAAATGTGCAAAGTCAAGAAGTGAAATAAATATCATATATTATATATCAAGAGCGTTCATGTTGCATATTTCATCTTAATTTCTCTAATTCTCTCTGTTAGTGGCATTATTTTGTTTAATGCTACCGTGTCTTTGAATGGTACAGGAGATTTTAGAACTATTAGTGATGCAATATCTATGCCACCAAATAATAGCAGTTCTAGGTTTTACATGGAATATATAACGAAGATGTCAAACTTCCGAGTGAAAAAATGTTTATAGCACTAGTATGAGACGATGCAACACAACTACCATTATTGTTGATAATAGAAACAACCGACATGGTTTTGGAACCTCCGACTCAGCCATTTTCAGCAAGCACTCTAATTTTTCTTTTTTTTTTTTCAATGAGCTTTTTAAATTAGAAAAATATTCAGCTTCCTTTGGTCCATTGTGCATAACAATTGCAATTTGATAGGTGGAAAAAAAAGTTTAAGAAAATTATTCAAAAACTTGGTAATCTGTTTTAATGATTCAAATAATAATAATTGTATGTTGATTTATTTGTTTATTTTTATTTTTTCCAGCTATGAATGGTAACATTTTCATGGCAATATCCATCACATTTGAAAATTCAGTTGGAGCAGAGAATGGACAAGCAGTTGCGTTTTTAAATAATGCAAACCAAACTGTGTATTAAAATTCAAGTTTCTTAGGATTTCAAGATACATTATACGTAGAAAAATATAAGGTATTCTTTAAAGAATGTAAAATTTATGGAATAGTTGATTTTATATTCGGAGGTGGACTTGCAATGTTCCAAGATTGCAAGATTACAAGATTGCAACATATATGCAAGATTGCTAAACATAGTTACAATTATTGCACAGTCTAAATAAGTAAAAGGCCAAACTAGTAGGTTCTGCTTTCAAAATTGTAGTGTGATGGCATCTCCAGAGCTTGGGCCAATAAACAAAACTCATAACTTTGAAGTTTATCTTGGCCGACCTTGGAGAGATTATGCAATGGTGGTTTTTATGAAGTCTTTTCTATATTCTATTGTCAATGCAGCTGGTTGGTCTGCGTGATCACCATGGAGGCCTTTTGATTTACTTTTTTATGCCGAGTTTAATAATAGAGGCCCATGAGTGAATTTATCTGAAAGAGTAAAATGGCCTGGCTTCCATGTTATAAATAATCCAACCCAAGCCTATACTTACACCGTAAGAATATTTATTGATGGAAACACATGGTTACCTAAAACCAGTGTACCATTTAAATTAGATCTTTAGTTTTAAATTTATTAATGTGTGCCCAATGTATTTCTTGGTGATCAGTAAAACTTGTAAGTACTTTGGTGAATCTATAGTATCACTTTCTCATACTGGTTTTTTTATTTAACTTCTCTAATTCTATGATTTTCTCTAACTAAATATTAAAAATTCTTCAAGTTGTCTTGTATTTTATTTTTTTATTTATTTTTAATATATATTCCTTACTTTTATGAATTGGTTTATGCAATTATTACATAACATACATACTTATACTATTACTATGTTGCATTAATTGCCGTGCGTTAACACCAGCCTCATCTCATACTTAGTTAATTCCCCTTATTACCTGCTTAAGGAAATTCGGGTTTCACAATGTATGGCTGTCCTAGTCACACAAAATTTGTTTCTCCACCCAAATTTTTAAATTGATAATTTAGATTCTAAGTTAACTAGATCAGTCACTAAAAATTAAATTGAATTAAAACATACCGAGAACCGTAGGCTCGTCTAGCTAACTAAGCGTCATTTACATGTTGTAGTTGTGGAGCCATTATTGGAAATTGCTCCCAAGCCCATAGTTGCAAAAGTATGAGAGGCCCAGCTATCTTACAAACTTCAGGTCTTGTTGCTTTGCACAGTTGTCTATATAACCATGCGAAACATGCTCCACCACACGAATACCGTCCCGCATCATAGAGGTTAGCTAACAGTGGCAGGAACATCAAGTGAACAAAATAACTTGATTTTGTCAGAAAACAGACTTCCATTCATCATTTGTAGTATATATGTTTGTGCATATCTCATGACAGTTTCCTCGTCTGCATCATCTGCGAGCTCATGGAATTGTATCCTTAACCATATCAAACTTAACATCGATCCTTTAATTTTGTCGGCAGGTGGGGTCATACCGAGGTACAGTTGAAAAACTTGTAACCAGTCACCATACATCACTCCGGTGACCGGCTCATCGTCAACAAATAACCCCAACAACACTTCTATGACTTATAGAGTGATAGTGCACTCTTCAATAGACATATGAAATGTATGAGTCTCAGACCTCCATCTCTCGACCAAGGTTGTGATCAGATGTCAATCTAACTGAATAAATCCCAATCTGACAACTCCATAAAATCCAGATCTAGCGGTAGTATTCGAGAGTGGAGTAGGATAGTGCGCTGGACAACTGCCTCTCGACGCCTGCGAGATATTTCTCCAATAGTACAATCTTGCCATACAACAGATGATCGATGAATGGATTGGTCGTACAAAACATCAGGATCAATAGGTTCTGGATTTAAAGCCATGATCTAAAAGAATTTTTTTTTTATTTCTCAATTAAATAATGTATAACTTAATTAAAAGAATAATGTACAACTTTATAAATTATAATAAAAAACTAAATATACAATAAAAGTATCATCTACACTTAGTTAAATATACATGAAAAAAAATTATTTATAGCTTGTTCATTCGGAATAGAGAATGACATAAACTGATCCTGATGGTTCTAGATTAGGATGTCTATATATTATTTCTAACTGATTTGTTCTCATATCTACACTAAGTGACATCCCAACCATCTAAAGCCCCCACTTGGTGGTTGGTCATAATCAACTTCATCAATACCATCAATCATATTACCATTTGTAAACAACATAAATCCGCCATTTTCTAAAGAAAAAAAAGACAATACATTACTAATTGTTTTACTAATTATCAAACTTAAACAAAAACAAATCACAATAAAAATCACAATAAGAAATATATGTAAGAAATATATTAAAAAATCACAATAAAAATCCCAATAAGGTAAACTTTTAAAAACTATTTTTCAAAGTTAATACTAAAAAAATATTAAGGTTTTTAAACTATAAACATCACATTTTTAAACATAACAATAAATTAAACTTTTTAGAACTATTTTAAACTATATTTTCAAAGTTAATACTAAAAAAATCAAATATCATAAGAAATATATTAAAAAAATCACAATAACTTTATATTAAACTAAAAATATTAAAGTATAAACATCAACTTTTTAAACATAACAATAAATTATACTTAAATACAAACAAAAACAAACAAAATATAAATAAGATTAACATGGTAGGTATAACATAATATAAATAAGATTAACACTAATAACAACTACTAAACTTTTTAAAATGCAATAATACTAAAAGAATAACACCAATACTAACAAAATCTAATATTATTTAAAATGCAGAAAAAAAAACATTAACATGATAGGTATAATATAATATAAATAAGATTAGTAAAATATATAGAGAAAGAACTACTAACATCAATATGTAAATATTATTGAATTCAACAACTACTAAAAAATTAACATGATAGATCTATTAAATATAAAAAAACTAGTAATAAATAAGTAGTAAACTCACAAATTTAATAGTGGTTTTACTTTTTTTTTCCCTCAAAGTAACAATAGTCTCTCGTTTCTTTGCTATTTGTTATTTGGCAACAAAAAGCATGCAAAAAACAAAATATTATGAAAATATGGATCTACAACAAAAACTATGAAAAAAAATATATTATTAGAATATAGAAATTTTGTTAACGTTACCTCTTTTCTGTTATTTGTTTCCCAAACAACAACAAAAACTATAAAAAGAATATAATAGTATGAGAATAGGAACAAAATTTACAATTATTTAAAAAAAAATTGAAATTTTGTATAGTAAATGTACAAACCTCACAATTTGATGGACGAATGTGGGGAAGAAGGAAATTTAGAACAAAAAAGGAAGTGATATTTTATAAGTTTTTGAAAGAGAAGAGAAACCGACGGATAGCAAAATTTTTTAGAAGTTTTTGGAGGAGAAGAAGATGGGCAGTAGGAAGAAGGCAGAGAGCAATCAGATAACAAAGAAGGTAGAGAGCAATCGGATAACGAAGAATGCAAAATATAATTGTGATTTGAGAAGTGGAAGGGGGGCTTAAAAGCCTGTAAGTCGAGTTTTCAAAACTCAACTCACGGATTAATTTGAGCGTTGGGAATTAAAGAGGGAATCAGAGAGCGTTGGGAAGGTGTAAGTTTCTGGCGCTGATGGGACGAATCGCTGACCATGCAAAGCGCTTTAATTAGGTCGATGGTTGAACCCTCGACTTGTTCTTTAATTATTTTTAGGTCGAGGGGTTCAACCCTCGACATAATATTTTAAACTTTTTCCAAATCTCGAAATCTTCAAAACAACTACAAATCTCTAAATACTTAAAAAAAAAAACCCTATTTCCCTAAATAGTTTTCCAAACTACGATATTTTAAAAAAAATGTCCTTCAACAACTATCATCTGATTTTCTTTTGCATTTATAGATAAATTTAAACAAATGCAATATTTATAGTTCATTACTAATTTTTTCACTCTAACTCAACCCCTTTTTCATCGATCATAAAAATTCTTTTTTCTTTTTTTTTTTTTTTAAAATTAATTCACTCTGTTAGTTCTTCTGAATGAGACAATTGATTATTTTTAGGATATTATGTAATAATAATTACAATAGAATAGAATGATCAAAGAGGTTACATGTATATACATAGTATTATTAAAAACATTATTCTACCGAAAGAAGAAATAAATATTACTAAGATGGGTACATGACACTCTTTTCTTTTATCACTCATACTCTTTGATTTTCTAAAATCACCTTTATATATTAGGTTGGTTTTGTGAATATGTTAGTTGAGATTATGGAGTTGGTTTCATTTATTTATAGAAATCAATAATAAAAAAAAAAAATCTCAAATAGCATCCAAAAAACATATAACTCCATCACCATTATGTATATCAACCTCAATGTTAAAGGTTCGAGAATCTCGTTCTCACACTCAACTAAAAAAATAATTTAAAAAATCAGTTTGACCTTAAACAGGTTAAGTTGCATCAATTTTGATTCTAAACTTTCAATTTTATCAATTTCAACCGTAAACTTAACACAAGTGTTGCAGTTTTAACCGTAATATTTTTTTTAAAAAAAAGTTACAATTTTAATCATCTAATAAGTTTTTAAGGATAAATTGGAGGTAGGAGATTTGATGCTCGAACCTCCTGATTCTCAACACATATACATGTAAGTTGAGCTAAACTCTTGTTGGCTAATCATCATAAGTTATTGTTCCAACTATCCTTAAAACATATTCTCTTACGCATTTATAAATGTATAGAATGCAAACTTCCATACAATATGAAATTGAACATTTTTTTTAGAGACGACCAACGTTGCAGTAGTAATTTTTTTAATATTATTTAATTATTAATTTATATGTTGGTCAAACTTATTTTTTATAAACTTTTATTTTATTAAAATTAATGAGAGTGAAGATTTTTATTTTTATTTTATTTTCATTAGTCGGTAAATTAGTTGAAATTGAATCTAGTGTTAACATTGCAAAACTTATGTAAGTTAAGATCAAAATCGATGAAATTGAAAGCGTAGGATCCGAATTGATTCAACATGATAAACAAATTATGGTCAATATTTGATGTTTAAAAAACCAAAAAAATTGAAACCAAGAAAACTATGAGCAGTTCTGATTAATTATGACCAGAGTGTTAGTTCTTATCAAATCAATCACTTTTTTGGGGGATAAATTCTGTAGTAAAAGTCTAAGGACAGTTTGCTTAAAAGATGAGAAAAATAATTATTATACAAAAAGCTAATTAACTCCTTAAATCTTACCAAGTTACCAACCCATAGTTTAAAAGTAGAGTACAACAAAAAAAAAAAATAATAAAAAAAAATAAAAAAACTGACAAATCCAAATCAATTCAAACTGATCCAATCATTTGGTTTGATTTTTTGATATAAACTTGGATATATTGATTTGTATTTCGAGAAAACTAGAAAAATTGTTTAATATCAAATTTTTATTTGAAAAACCAATAAAAATTGAACTGATTCAATGATTTATATATACACCCTTGAAAATAAACTATTCATTACGAATTCTTTGATATTTTAATTATTATGGTGCATGTATATTTGATGTTTAGATAAAAGACCAATTATATCGAATATGTATGTTTTTATTTAGAAAAATGGAAAAAAAAACCAAAAAATGTCAAAATTCAATTTATAAAAAAAGAAATAGACTAAAATTTAATTTAAAATGAGCAAAAATGAGCGATTTAAAACAAAGTGAAAATAAAAATAAAAAAATTGGAAGAAAAGAAAAAATACCAAAAACCAAGAATCAAACTGATAATAAATCGATCCAAATAAAATCAATTCATTAGTTTGGTTGTCTTAGACATAATTTGTAATGTGGTATATTATATTAAGTTCATTACAAATATATAAAGAGGTTTGTTTTTCTTTTTTTAAACTAGCTGGTTGAGTTGGTGGGGAAAGGGACGGCTAACAAATCCTTAATACACAGTTTTATTTTCTATTCTATAAAAGTCCAATTCCCTTTAAACTCCATCCATTTTATTACTAATTAAGTTTATATTAACTATATATATCAACTGCTTACTACTACCCCTTCCCCTCTTTTATTCATCCAAACAAATTAAATAATTAGTCATAAAAAATTAGGGTTAAAGTAATTAATTAAAATAATTGCACCATCAACTTCGAGTTCCAACCTCTCTATAAATATGAAGCTCTTAGTGTGTTCTTCTTCTTCATTGCTTAGCAACTCTTAAAGTCCTCTCATTGCTGAATTTCCAAGCAATTCTCTCTTTAATTCTCTTACTTTTTTATTGCATATTTTTCTTTTCTCCCAAAGATGCATTCAGTTCAGTTACTTCGTATTGCATATTTCATCTTAATTTCTCTATAAGTCTCTCTATTAGTAGCATTATTCTGTTTAATTCTACCGTGTCTTTAGATGGTACAGGAGATTTTAGAGCTATTAGTGATGCAATATCTATGGCCCCAAATAATAGCAATTCTAAGTTTTATAATAACGTAAAGCTAGGAATGTATAACGAACAAGTCAAAATTCTGAGTGAAAACGTTTACAGCATTTGGAGGAGCCGATGCAAATTCTACCATTATTGTTGATAATTGAAGCAACCGACATGGTTTTGGAACCTACGATTCAACCACTTTCAGTAAGCACTCTAATTTTTCTTTTCCTTTTTTTTTATTCTTCTTTAATTTTAATTAGGCTTTTTAATTAGAAAAGTATTCATCTTCCTTTGGTCCACTGTGCATAGCAATTGCAATTTGATAGCTGACAAAAAAAAAAGTTAAGAAAATTATTCAAGAACTTAGTAATTACTGTTTTAATGATTCAAATAATAATAATTGTATGTTGATTTATTTATTTATTTTTCTTTTTTCCAGCTGTGAATGTAATAATTTTATGGTAATATCCATCACATTTGAAAATTCAACTAGAGCATAGAATGGACAAGGAGTTGCAATTTTAAATAATGCAAACCAAACTATGTATTATAATCAAGATTCTTAGGATTTCAAGATACATTATACGTACAAAAATATAAGATATTCTTAAAAGAATGTTAAATTTATGGAACATATAATTTTATATTCGGAGGTGGACTTGTAGTGTTCCAAGATTGCAACATATATGCAAGATTGCTAAACATAACTACTAGAATTACTACACAGTCTAAAGAAGCAAAAGGTCAAACTACTGGGTTTTGCTTTCAGAATTGTAGTGTGATGGCATCTCCAGAGACTGGGCCAATAAACGAAAGTCGTGACTTTGATGTTTATCTCGGCCGGCCTTGGAGAGATTATGCAGCAGTAGTTTTCATGGTATACCGAGTATAATAATAGTGGTCTAGGTGCGAATTTATTTGGAAGAGTAAAATGGCCAAACATCCATGTTATAAATAAATCAACCCAAGCCCGTACTTACACCGTAAGAATATTCATTGATGGAAATACATGGTTACTTGAAATCGGTGTACCATTTAGATTAGATCTATAGTTTTAAATTTATTAATGTGTGGCCAATGTATTTCTTGATGATCAGTAAAAACTTGTAAGTACTTTGGTGACTCTGTTATAGCACTTTCTCATACTCGTTTTTGGATTCAACTTCTCTAATTCTAAGATTTTCTCTAACTAAATATTAAAAATTCTTCAAGTTTGTCCTATATTTTATTTATTTTTAATGTGTATTCCTTGCTTTTATGAATTGGTTTATGCAATTAGTACATAACATACATACTCATACTATTACTAGGTTGCATTAATTGTAGTGCATGCGTTTTCTATAGAAAAGTTTACCAAATTTATCAAATGAGTTATTCTTTTTTCGCCTCCTATATATATAAATAGTTTCACATTATATATATAAACTTTATTATTTAATTTAAATCGATTATTGGAATTTTTTGTTTCTATAATTTTTCTAGGAGTATTTTTGGACATTGATATTTCATCGTTATTCTATAGACATTTCTTTAAATTGAGACAACGACATTCTAAATCTTATTTGAACCTTGTTATTTTGGATTTTTTTTTGTTTTTTAAATTTTCTTGATTCAAAACATCTTGCTATATATATATAGTTATTTTTGTGAATGCATGTAGTTTTACAATTTATTTAGTTTATAAATTAAGTTCATCTCCAAAATTGGATACAATTTCTTTTGTTGAAATTTAAACTATAAAAAATTGTGATTAAGTGTATGAATCGCATTTTCCAATACATTATGGTTTTCTCATGTGTCTTTCATTTAATACTTAATTCTAATTTTAGATTATTTCATATTTACTTCCAATTTTAGATGTCTAATAATAATAATTTTTATTATTTAATTTGTGTATGACAGAATTTCATGTATCAATAATTATTTTAACTGATTAAAAAAGGAAAAAGAAAACGCGTGCACTGCAATTATTGCAACTTAGTAATAGTATGAATATGTATGTTATGTACTAATTGCATAAACCAGTTCATAAAAGCAAGGAATACACATTAAAAATAAATAATAAATAAAATAAAGGACAAACTTGAAGAATTTTTAATATTTAGTTAGAGAAAATCTTAGAATTAGAGAAGTTGAATCCAAAAATCAGTATGAGAAAGTACTATTACAGATTCACCAAAGTACTTACAGGTTTTACTGATCACCAAGAAATATATTAGGGCACACATTAATAAATTTAAAACTATAGATCTAATCTAAATGGTATACTGGTTTCAGGTAACCTTGTGTTTCCACCGATGAATATTTTTACGATGTAAGTACGAGCTTGGGTTGGTTTATTTATAACATGGAAGTCAGACCCTTTTTCTCTTCCAGATAAATCCATTCCTAGACCTCTATTATTAAACTTGGCATACCATGAAAACTACGTTGCGAAATCTCTCCAATGCCGGCCAAGATAAACTTCAAAATTACGAGTTTCATTTATTGGTCCAAGCTCTAGAGAAGCCATCTCACTACAATTCTAAAAGCAAAACCCATTAGTTTAGTCTTTTGCTTCTTTAGACTGTGCAGTAATTGTAATAGTTATGTTTAGCAATCTTGCATATATGTTGCAATCTTGGAACACTACAAGTCCACCCTGAAATATAAAATTAACCGTTTCATATATTTCACATTCTTTAAAGAATATCTTATATTTTTGTACGTATAATGTATCTTGGAATCCTAAGAATCTTGACTTATAATATACAGTTTGGTTTGTATTATTTAAAAATGCAAATGTTTGTCCATTTTCTGCTCCAACTGAATTTTCAAATGTGATGGATATTGCCATGAAATTGTTACCATTCACAATTGTGAAAAAGAAAAATAAATAAATAAATCAACATACAATTATTATTATTTGAATCATTAAAACAGTAATTACTAACTTCTTGATTAATTTTCTTAAATTTTCTCTGTCACCTATCAAATTGCAATTGCTACGCACAGTGGACCAATGGAAGATGAATATTTTTCTAATTAAAAAGCTAATTGAAATTAAAGAAGAGTAAAAAGAAAAAGAAAAAAAAAGGAGAGAAATTAGAATGTTTTGAATCGTAGATTCCCATGTCGATTGCTCATATTATCAACAATAACGGTAGTTGTTGCATTGTCTTCTACTAGTGCTATAAACGCTTTTTCACTTGGAATTTTGACATGTTCGCTATATATTCCAAATTTTACGTTAATGTAAAACCTAGAATTGCTGTTATTTGGTGCCAAAGATATTGCATTACTAATAGTTCTAAAATTTCCTGTACCATCTAAAGACATGACAGCATTAAACAAAATAATGCTACTAACAGGGAGACTTAGAGAAATTAAGATGAAATATGCAACACGAAGTAACTGAACTGAATGCATTTTGGGAGAAAAGAAAAATATGCAATTAAAAAAACGAGAGAATTAAAGAGAGAATTGCTTGGAAATTATTTAATTTGTTTGGATGAATAAAAGAGGGGAAGGGGTAGTAGTAAGCAGTTGATATATATAGTTAATATAAACTTAATTAGTAATAAAATGGATGGAGTTTAAAGGGAATTGGACTTTTATAGAATAGAAAATAAAACTGTGTATTAAGGATTTGTTAGCCGTCTCTTTCCCCACCAACTCAACCAGCTAGTTTAAAAAAAGAAAAACAAACCTCTTTATATATTTGTAATGAACTTAATCATATAACATACCACATTACAAATTATGTTTAAACAATCAAACTAATGGATTGGTTTTATTTGAATCGATTTATTATCAGTTTGATTTTTGGTTTTTGGTATTTCTTTTTCTTCCAATTTTTTTTATTTTTACTTTTACTTTGTTTGAACCTGTCATTTTTGCTATTTTAAATTAAATTTTGGTCTTTTTTTTTTATAAATTGAATTTTGACATTTTTGGATTTTTTTGTCACTTTTCTAAATAAAAAACATACATGGTAAATTTATCTAAACATCAAATATACATGTACCATAATAAGTAAAATATCGAAGAATTCCTAATGGATAGTTTATTTTTGGGGGTATATATATATATATATCACTGGTTCAGTTCAACAAATGAAAAACAGATATGAACCAATACTTTTTAGTTTGTCTCAAAATACAAACCAATATATCCAATTTTATACCTAAAAAACAAACCAAATCATTAGATTAGTTTGAATTGGTTTGGATTTTTCAGTTATTTTTTATTTATTTATTTTTTGTACTCTACTTTTAAACATACAGCAAAATAGCAAGAAAAAAAAGAAGAAAAAAAAAAGATTCCTAAAAGTCAAATTTATGAGGAATTAACTATGGGTTGGTAACTTAGTAAGATTTATGGAGTTAATTAGTTTTTTTATATAATAATAATTATTATTTTTCTCATTTTTTAATCAAACTGTCCTTAGAATTTTTCTATAGAATTTATCCCCCAAAAAAGTGACTGATTCTATTGTAATTACTATTACATAATATCCTAAAAAACAATCAAATGTCTCATTCACAAGAACTAACAGGGTGAATTAATAAAAAAAAAAAAATATATAGAATTCTATGATCTCTTGATGAAAAAGGGGTTGAGTTAGAGTGAAAGAAATTAGTAATGAACTATAAATGCAAAAGAAAATCAGATGATAGTTGTTGAATACTTCCATTTTGGAGTTCAATCTAAATATAATAAAGTAGAATACATATTTCCCAAAGAAAATATATAAAAATATATGGAAATGGGGAAAAAAGAAAAAAAAAAAAAAAAAAAAAGGATTCCTGAAAGTTAGTTCTAGGAAAAATGTTTAGTATTTTATTTCTTAATTATGAAGTTGGTATAGTTTAAGGGGTGTACTACTGTAATTCTCAGCTTAACTTTTTATACATAATAATAATAATAAATTTAATAATAAATGTTCATATCAATTTTCTCATTTAAAAAAAAAAAAAGAAGAAAGAAAAACATTGTCGTTCACTATAGAATTTATCAAAAAAAGAAAAAAAAAATGTTAATGATTTTCTTGATCATAATTAATTATTACTTATTAGTCTTTTTAGTTTCAACTTTCAAATGTAAGTTTCTTTTTATTTATTTATTTTCAATGGAAAACATCAAATATACCTTAATAGGTTGAATCAATTTGGAGTCTAAACTTTCAATTTCATAAATTTTAACCTAAACTTATGTAAATGTTGCAATAATTGGAGCAAGAACTGATTAAATGTTTGGAAAATCATTATGAAACTTGCAACAAAATGTCAATTTTCTAAGATTCAAACTTTAGCCCAAGGGATCATAAGCTGGGGCCACAACTTGGTGTCTATGTAGGTGTTTATTGTTGTTGTTTGTCGTCATCGTCGTTAGCAGACCAGCAAAAGTTGTAAGTAGTGTTGGATAACGCTTATGCGGACTGTGATAAGCATAGCAGATGGTAGATCAATGGCAGCAGCGAATCCAGGAATTTATGTAGGGATATTATGATTTGAATATTAGATGCAGTGATATAATATTCAAATCATAATATCGCCAAAACGATCATAATTAATTAACATACGAATAGTGGCAGATCAAAAATTTCATTTAGGGGCACAACTTATATAAGATTAAAAAAACCCATTAATGTCTAAATTGTCTTATATAGTTGTTAAACTTTAAAAAACATACACTAGATCATTAACATCTCAATTAATGTATTTAATATATAGTATCAAACATTATTTTTTTAGAAAAGAATAATGTTTATTGACTACAAAATTGAAATTACGAGGTTCAATTAGAAATTAAATAAATTTTTTATCTAATGCAACAATTAATTTTTAAGCATCTTTTATATTTTATGAGATTTTTAGATACTAAATCGAAAGTTAAGGGACTTATTAAAGTTGAAATTAAAAGTTTAGATATTAGTCATAATCTTAAAAACTAAAAATTAAACTTGTACTGACGTGGATGTAATTTTAAAATAATGTTAAAGTAAATAATAAAGCCAAAAAAAAAAGAAAAAGAAAAAAGGTTCATATGATGTTAATATGCTTTATTTTTTAAAAACTAAAAATCAATAACCAAATAGTTATTAGTCTAAAATTAATATATATATATTTGTATATAACCATG
Source organism: Benincasa hispida (assembly GCF_009727055.1). NCBI lineage: Eukaryota > Viridiplantae > Streptophyta > Magnoliopsida > Cucurbitales > Cucurbitaceae > Benincasa > Benincasa hispida. Next base: position 60,125,957 of record NC_052352.1, on the reverse strand, counting down.
AACATATATGTGAAAAAAATAAACATGGAAGGAAGTTTTATGAAATTTTAAACAACAAAAATTGGTTAAAAATAAAATAGTAAAATGAACTAAATTCTAAGAGAATCGAATTGTAGTCTCCTATGAAGCACAGACACAATAAAGTTACACGATACGGATACGATCGGATACGGCGATTCATCAATTTCTAAAAAACTAAGATACAAATATGTCTACACCATTTTTTAATACATATATTTCTAAAAAAATAAGGATATTTTTCTTCCCTCTATACCTCATTTTGGGTTTACTTATTTATTCATTTTCGTTATACTTTTTTTCAGGTTTTATTAGATTTTATTCTATTCTCAATATTTTATTTTGATTAGTCTTTTCAATTGTGATAGATCTTTAGCTTTAATTTGATTCTATTTTTTGTTTGATTTGTGGGATTTTTTCTTTAATTTATACACCGAAGTTAAAATAAATCAGTTGTATAGACGCCTACATTATGACAAATATCCACATTGGTTTATTAAAACGAAAAAACTCAAATAACTATGTATATATACTAAATATATACACTAATATATTTAAAATTTGGCATCAAGAGATTACAGGTATATCAAAAAAGTGTAAATTTTAATATATTAATCCTACCAATATATTTAAAACCTATTGATTTTTTTAGTATATCAACAATATATCAAAGTTGTAGGGTACGCCAATAATCTATCAAAAATCAATCAACAAAAGTATTACATTTCCTTGTGCAATCATTAGTATATGAGATATTGATAAGCAAACATATTAAATCACAAGTTCATCAACATATTATTAGATATAAGTGAGCAAGAATAGCAAATATTCTAAGTATATCGGTAGTAAATTAGATATATGACATCAGTGTATTCATCATCAGTCAACAAATACTTCAAATAGGATATGTATCCACAATATATCTAACATCAATTAAAACTTAAAGTATATCAATAGTATATCTAAGTTCAATCGACATTAATCAATAACTTATTTTAAAGTAAAACATGTGTATGTGTTTCATTTTATTCCAAGTATATATTAGTAATATATATTCGATATAAACATGAGTGTATCAGTAATATATCAAATAATAGTCAATATCCAATTAATAACTTATTGTGAAGTAAAGCATGCATGTTTCATTTTATAAGTGTGATATTTAGAGCATATACATCAACAATATATCAAATACAATGTGATCAAATACCAGTTAAAAAAATACTTGAAGTAAGACATGAATGTATCAATAGTATATCTAACATCATCAACTTTTCAAGTGTATCAGTAGTAGTATATCTAACATCATCAACTTTTCAAGTGTATCAGTAGTAGTATATCTAACAACATTCAACATTCAATAATTAACTTATTTTGAAATATAATAAGTTATCTAGATTAATTTAATTATGAAATATATGAAGATGTGCATATTCATGAATTTACGCTGATAATTATCGGTCCATCGGAAGATAATTATTTGGCCAAATGGTGGGTATGCATGTGGTAATGAGTATGTGACAATTATAACGATTACTCATGTGAAAAATAGTTGGTCCAAAGAAAGACTAGTTTTTTTATAGAGTTTATTGTCAGTACTTTGATTACTACGATGAAAGTACCATTTACAATTGGTGTTATTGCATGTGTCGATGATCATTAGGCACTCCATTATGGAGTCCTTTCGGGGCTCTATCATGGAAAATGAAAATGCCAATACGTTTCTTGCTCAAATATGAGAAATATTTTGCTAAAATAGGTGATTCAAATTATGGTGGAATCGTTGTTCCTAACTCTACACAATGGATACTTCAAAACACTAAAATTGTTAGTGAATAAGAACAAGTTTGTTATCATCAAAATATTAATTAATTAATTAATTTTGAGATTTAAGGGTAAAAAAGGCAACAAACTACCCCTTTTTATGGTGACAAATAAGTCAATAGAAATTAAATCCAAAAAGGTATGTGATATAAAATATGAACTTGAATTACAATTACACACGTACATAATTTTAATTAACTTGAAAACAATGTACATTTCAGTAACAATAAGCTTTAATTTTTCTAATTAACTCCCCCTTTTGGAATCAATAAAAAAAAAGACAATTAAGAAAATTAAACAATGACATGAAAGTTTTAATTTTGCATTTCTTCTCCAATCAACATTCCTTTTCAAGGGAAAAAAAACATAATAGACATTGTAAATTCAAGAGGCATTATAAAAAAATCAACCAAACTCAAGCTAATTCTATTTTGACCGATTTCACAAATTTCTCCCCCTTTCGAAATCAATTGAACACTTCCCCATAATAAGGAATAAATCAACCAAGCTCAAGAATGATGATTCTTTCTGGATAATTGATTCAGGCCCCACTAATCATGTTTGTTTCTTCTTTTTAGGGAATTAGTTTATGGCAGCCACTCAAGACTTGTGAGATGATGATGCGGGTTGGAACTAGGCACGTCATCTCAGCAGTTGCAGTGGGAGGACTCCGATTAATTTTTCAAAAAATATATTTATTATTAGATAATGTATATATGGTTCCAGATATGAAACAGAACCTTATTTTTGTTAAATTTTTCTTTGCTCGAAAAATCTTACTCTGCCAATTTTTTTATGAATAAAGCGTTTGTTTATAGAATGGTATAAATATTTGTTCAGCCACTAGAAGAATTTTGGGCTTTAATGTCAGTTGACAACCGACATTAAAGATAATGTTATTAAAGCCCTTTAATGTCGGTTGTCTTTAATGTCGGTTTTAAACCGACATTAAAGCCCTTTAATGAAATTTGCAACTGACATTAAAGCCCTTTAATGTCGGTTTCGACTGACATTAAAGCCCAGAATCTGTCTGTTTTATCAATTATTGTCCGTTTCTTTAAATTCCATTGCCAAATCCATTTTTTTGGTCAAAAAGTATAACATGACACATCATCATCGAACGCTGTGGTTATGACATATTATTTATGTATGGATTGCAAATCTATTACATTTAATGCACAAATTCTGCTATAAAATTATAATTTAAAAGGCCGTACAATAATTCAGCCCTTGAAAACACAAATTACAAGTAACATAAACATTATGAGTTTACTGTCCCTCTCCACTTGGTAAGTATGGATCCCTTCATAATTCTTCTTGAACAGACCTCCCCCAGCTTCAGCAGTGTCTGGTTATAGGCATCTTTGTTTGACCACTGTTGTTCAAAGGATCACAAACAAAAAAGGTTTAAGACAAAAGATTGAAAGTGAAAATGTGATCAGAATTCATATTCAATTAATTAACCGTGTTTATTGGGAATGTGTATTAATGGTACATTCAAGGAAAAGTTCTTTACTAGAGTTCCCCAAGAAAAAGCATAAAGAGGTTGTGATACCAAATCTTTACTCCTTTGTTGCACCTGCAAAACAAGAGAACTCAATAGTTGAATAAATGAGAGAATCTTCTTTTTAAAACTGTGAGTCATCAACTAAAACTTATTAAAACTGTGAATCAAACATTCTTTTAGTGTATTTAATTAGCATAATGCACATGTTCTCAAGCCAATCAATTGTTTAGTTCCTGCATCTATCGTTTAGCTCCAGCGGCCCATCGTGTAGCTCAATCATTTAGTAAACGATCTCGTGCATAGGCTATCGTTTAGCTACTGTGCCCATTGTTTACCTTCGTCGTTTAGCATTGACGCCTTATCGTCTAATATATTCGCCTATCGCTTAATGTCATCGCCTATCGCTTAGCATTCCGCCTATCATGTAGAGCGTCTGCTCATTGTCTAGCGCAGCACGGCTATCGTCTAGCGATCATGCCCATCGCGTAGTGCCATCGTGTAGTCTATCGCTTAGCGCCCGCGCATCTGCTATACGATCGTCCAGCACTCGCCTACACGATCGTCCAGTGCCCGCGCATATCTATTCGACTGTCTAGCACATCACTTAGCTCCGTGCATCTGCTATACGATCGTTTACCTCATCGTTTAGCTCACCGCATTGCTTCACGATCGTCTAGCGCCCGCCTACACGATCGCCTACCTCATTGTGTAATGCTACCCATTTGCTACACGATCGTCTACCCAGCGCCTTGCGCTCAACATTTCACTTTCACTGCTCCTGCTCATGCATACCCAACGCAGGAGCAACTCTTGGCAACGGCTCTTACCAATACTTCAACAAATGTATCATGTACAACAAAACCATTAATCAAATCGAATTTCAAAGGCCATAGACACATAAAAATTAGGCCTAAATCTAGGAGCAGAGAGACATATTGAAGTGAAACCACCACTAGCTTTCATTGAGATATTTACACAAACAGCTGAGAGGCGTAACATCAAGAAAAAAAATTGCTGTGAGTTTAAGAGAGGAAAGAGAAGAAGAGCATACTGATCTGGACGAACGACGAACGGTGAACTTCAGATCTTCAGATTTGGACTTCAGATCGAACGACGAACGACAACACACGGATCAACGTGTCTGTTCATCGTCTAACACAGCACGACTATCGTCTAGCTCTCATACCCATCGCGTAGCGCCATCTGTAGTCTATCGCTTAGCGGCCGCGCATCTACTATACGATCATCCAGCGCCCGCCTACACGATCGACGATCGTCTAGCGCCCACCTACACGATCGTCCAGCGTCCACCTACACGATTGACGATCGTTCAACGCCCACGCATATCTACATGATCGTCTAGCGCTGAGAGGAAAGTTGAGAGGCGTAATATTGAGTCATTTATACAAACAGTTGAGAGGCGTAACATAAGAACAAAAATTGTTGTGAGTTTAAGAGAGGAAAGAGAAGAAGAGCATATTGATATGGACGAACGACGAATGACGAACTTCAGATTGAACGATGAACGGCGACACATGGATCTGGGCGACTGGGTGCGGTGGCGCGGGTTGCACGATGAACAGACCTGCACGGAAGCCAGATCTACACCACGACAGACCTACACGGGTTGCACGACGGCACGGGTTACACTACCCATTGGCAAGGGTTTGGAAGAGAGAAGTGAGAAAGAAGAGGGTCTGAAGAGGGAAGTATGAGAATGAGAGGAAAAAGAAAATAGGGGGAGAGTAAAGAGGGAAAAATGAAAAAAATGGGGGGAAAATAGAAAATAAGGGGAGAGTGAAGAGGGAAAAATTAAGCGGGTCTTTAATGTCGGTTTAAAACCGACATTAATGGTACCCCTACAATGTCGGTTTAAAACCAACATTAAAGATTCACTTTTTTTTAAAAAAACAAAATCGACATTATATATTCGATTTCACTTTCTTTAACTGACATTAAAGGCCAAAATTCTTGTAATGAGCAAACCTAGAAAGTAATCTTTATATGCTAAGGTTGTTAGCATCTAAGGCCCTCCTTGATATTGAAATGTTTAGAACTTCAATAACTCAGAATAAAAGGCAAAAACTTTCTCTTAAAGAGAATGTCCAACTTTGGCACTTAAAATTTTCACTTAAATCTCAATAGGATTGAGAGACTGGTTAAGAATGGACTTTTAAACGAGTTAGAAATTTTTTTTTACCGGTATGTGAGTCATGCCATGAAGAAAAAATGGCTAAAATACCTTTTATTGGAAAAGGTGATAAAGCCAAAGAACCCTTAGAACTTGTATATTCGGACCTCTATGTTTCTATGAAGCCATAATGAGTATAAGTCGAACTTAAAAATTCATTAGGTAAAACAATTAAGACACTTCAAACTAGTCGAGTGAAGAGTATATGGCTTTGAGATTTCAGGACTACTTGATAGAACATGAAATCGTATCCCAACTCTCGGCACTTAGTACACCGGAATGGTGTATCAGAAAGGAGAAACAAAACCTTGTTGGACATGGTTCGATCTATGATGAGTTTATGCTCACTTACCTAATTTGTTTTAGGGTTATGCAGTACAAATTGTAACTAATATTTTGAATTATGTTCCATCCAAGACTGTTTTCGAAACACCTTTGAAATTATGGAATAGCCGTAAAGGTAGTTTATTGTTGGGATTGGTGTCCTAATTCTCCTGGAGTCTCGTAGTTTGTAAACCTTGTACACATTGTTATTAATAAAATAAGAGTTATTTTATTTTCATTTACTTATATCTAATAAATAAAGATCTGTGGTTATTGTATGTAAACTTAAGCATGTATATGAGATATACAAGTGGATCATGCCTTAAGTAATAACCTAAAAGGTCTGTAGTATAAGGATAAATGAGGGATACCTTATCCTGGTGATACTACGGATACGACCTGCTTTGTAGAGTTTATAAGTGTTGTGAACTACTACAGATGATCTGATCCTGACCATTCATGTGGAGACATGCGAGCGAGGGTGTCCTATACAAAGAGTTTGTATAAGACCAGACCACGAGATGATTTGTCTCTTTATATAATGCAGTTGATACTTGAGACTTACATCTCACTTAAACGAGCATAGGTGCATGGCCTTAATTTTGAGTGTTTTGGGAACTCCTACCTTTAAGGACGGTTCTTTGATTAGTATGGATGAGAGTGGCTAGATTGCCAACTAAACAAGTCTACCTTTTTGGGGATTTGTCTGATTGGAGAGTTAGGAACTCAGTTACACAAGAAGAAATTCACTCCTTTCCCGAAGCAAGGGTAAGCAGATAGATTGTTCCTTAAAGGCTAATTCCGGGTCTTGAACATAGTGGCCACATCCTCTCTTTGGAAGAGAGGACCCAGTCATAGTAGGACTATGATTTATTGTTCATTAGAGGAATCAGTGGTACTTAAGGAGTTAGATGTAACTACAGGGGAAAAACGGTAAATTGGCCTAGCTGTACTTACTATATGATCGAGCACATCGTCTATACGATAGACTGTGTTATCTTCCACTTGCTCGATCGTCTACACGATCATTGTCCTCCGGTCTCTTCCTCAAACCAAGATCATATAAAGCCCACAACTTCTATATTCTCACACCGAGAATACCAAGGTAACCATTGTGGTGGTGTCCTCACTCACTTCGTGAATCGAGTGTGACTCGATTGGTTTCGAGGAGCTGTTGGCCATTCGTTGTGTCCGTGCTGTTGGTAGCAGTCTGTTCGTTGCGTTCGAGAGTTGCTGTGGACGAATTTGGACTGATTGAGGGATTCGTGAAGAATAGTTCTTCAAAGGTATGCATACTCTATCCCTTGATTCTATGGAAGCATGCTGTAATTTCGTTTTGTGCATGACTTGTTAGTTTCCGTTCTTGGACTGTGATTGTTTATGTTCGGTTCGAATAGAATTTGGAACGATCCCTTCCATTGCTCATGGAAATCCTCATGTTTGATTTCCTTCAATTGGTATTAGAGCCAGATTGTTCTGATATTCCAAATTTCACTTCTGTTTTGAACTTCTTTTACAGTCGTGGTGAGTTTTAAGTTTCTGCATTGCGTTAAGTGTTAAATGCGTTTGTGGATGTGTTGATGAGTGTTTACATGATGGTTACCTCTATTTAAAGCTTTCATTTCGATTAGTGTTAATTTGTAAGAGCCCCTGCATTTTCTGGCATAATTAACAAGCAATCGAGTTTGTAATTCAAAGTGTTTGAAGTTATTGAGCCATTCATGATGAAGTTTCGAAGCATGGAGATGTGGTTCTCATCGAGGAAGAAGATCAAAGGTTGGTCGTATCGTGTAGCCTAAGGTAAACGATCGTTGGGATTTGACTAAATGATCGTGTAGAAAAGTTCTACGAGATCGTGTAGTATTTACTAAACGATCATTTAGATAATGCTAAACGATGGGGTAAAGTGTTTACTTTATCGCGTAACGTTGGTTGCTCGATCGCGTGGACGTTGGAGGTAAATGATCGCATAGAGCATTTGATACTCATCGTTTATTAAAAGGCGCGCGCACTAAACGATCATGTAGTTAGCATGCCTCATCGTATAGTCACTGACTACACGATCATGCGGTATACAATACCTTGACGCTTGCTTCGCCATCGTTTAGACGATTTTGCTTCATCGCATCGTTGTCGTCTAGTCGATCGCTTAAGGCTTGTGTTGCAAGATGCACGCTGCAAGATCGCGTGCCTTCATGCTTCATCGCATAGTCAAAGGTACACGATCGTTTAAGCTCAGGAAGTGGACGTAAACGATTGAGTAAAGAGTTTACTCTATCATGTAGGCGATCACAAAGTTTTGGTATATGATCATGATACATGGACTCCACCTGGACGGTTCAAGTCCCGATTTGTCTATTTGAACTAGAGACTCATTGCCCTTTGTAATAGTTAACTTAGTTTTTTTGAGAATTTGGGGCTAATTATCCCAGTTCATCAACTTTTATTTAATATACATGAGATGTATCTAAAATGGAATTTGGAGCTTATTTAGGTTCTGATACCGATCCCATTACTCTCCAAAAGAGGAGGAAGTCTAAAGACAGTAAATGTGATTTATTTTTCTTGGAGACGTGTTTGGTAGAGAATGATGATTTTGACTGGATACTTGATTCAGGTGCTACTAATCACACCAGTTCTTCCTACCAAGGATTTAGTTCCTAGAAAACGTTGCCATGGGGAGATTTGACTTTTCGAGTCGGTACTAGTGAGGTTGTTTCAGTTGTTGCTGTATGCAGGTTGAAGTTATTTTTGGACAAGAAACGTTATTTATTACTGGATAATGTTTTTGTAGTTCCTCATATCAAGAGGAACTAATCTTGGTGTCTGCATGTAACTCTTTCTTATCGATTTTAGGTCTAATTTCCTTTATAACACTTATGAACGGAAACAACCAAAACTACAATGCAAAGCTAACACATGTAAGGCATTCATAACGATTATAAACAGTTTAAGTATCATGCTCAATGCATTGTTCATTCATTGCTACTTCTTTATATAACGCTTATACAAAAACAACAATGAAACAAACACAACATGCTTCCATTCACCTTAGACTATAACACTTATAATAAAAGGATGATGCATGATAATGCTCACTGCATGCAAAATATAACTCATATATTTAATGATGCATGCGTATGCTTTCACGTAGTTTCTTCATGTAATATTATAACATTTATAATACATGATACATGAATGATTGCACAAACTAAGGTGGCTTTTTAAAATTCTATGTCAAACATTTTGCATATAAACACCATACATCACATGTATAATAAACAAATGTTGTTGAACCGGAGAGAATTGCCTCAAATCTACAAAAATGAAGCTAACTATTACAAAACAAGGAGTCTCCGATTCAAACAGGCGAACCGAGTCTTGAACCATTCGGACGAAACAATGCGTCTCTAACCATCGTGCACCAAACTCCCCGTGATCGTCTACATGAAAGAACAAATGCCTCGCTCTATCGTTTACCAAGCGATGAAGTCCGAGGTACACGATTGTCTAGTGCGCTCCGCACAACGCATGCATTATATGATCGTTTAAACGGCTACGATGCGAAAAAGCACCATTTCCTAAACGATCGCTTAACAAGCGCCTTCGTAGTGTATACTGCGTGATCGTGTAGGTAGTAACTAAGCGATGAGGCATGCTAACTACACTATCGTCTAGCGCGCACCTTCATTTAAACGATGAGCATCAAATGCTCCACTACGATCGTCTACCTCCAGCGCTTACGCGATCGGACAACCAATGCTACGGGATAGAGTAAACGATTTACCCCATCGTTTAGCATTAGCTAAACAATCATTTAGTAAATGCTAGACGATCGTATAGAAAAATCTACACGATCGTTTAGATAAATCCCAATGATCGTTTACCTTAGGATACACGATATGACTAACTCTTGGTCTTCTTCCTCGTTGAGAACCACATCATCATGCTTCGAAACTTCATCACGAACGACTCGACTAACTCAAACTCTTTGAATTATAGACTCGATAGTATGTTAATTATGCCCAAAAACACAAGGGCCCTTACAAATTAACACTTTGTAATTTAAGAAAGATTTAGCAAAGGCAATTAAACCCGAAAAAATTCATCAACAGCATCCACAAATGCACTTAACAATTAAACACAAATGCATAAAATCCACCATGACTGTAAAAGAAGATCAAAACAAAAATTAAATTTGGAATATCAGAATAACCTGGCTCTGATACCAATTGAAGGAAATCGAACATGAGGATTTCCATGAGCAGCGGAAGGATCTTTCCAAATTTCAATCGTATATGAACTTTGCAATTACAATCACAAATGGAAACATGCGGTTATGCATAAATAGAAATTACAGCATGCTTTACTACAGATCAAGGGAAGAATCAACAAACCTTTGTAGACTCATCTTTAAGTTCTTTGATCACGAACGCTTGATCACAGCAACACAGCAACAAACGAACGTTCGTCCAACATGACTGCTACACTACACGATCACCGCACACTCGAACTAAGCGATCACCAAGGTCACGAACACCCCGAACACTACAAACGGCCTCCACAGAACCTCGACTATGTCGAGTTGAGTATGACACCACCAAGAAGGTTACCTTGGTATTCTCGGTGTGAGAATCTAGAGGGTGGGCTCTATGTGAACTTGGTTTGAGGCAAAAAATCGGAGGAAACATAATCATGTAAAAGATTGAGCAAGTGGGAGATGGAACAACCTATCGTATAGGTCGATGCCCAATCGTTTAGGAAAATCTATGCGATCGTCTAGCAAAAGCTATGCGATCGTTTAGCTCATCGTCTAGCTGAGTGTCTATCGTATAAGGACACGCCACGATCATTTAGTTAACTCCAAGCTGTCGCTTAGTAAATCTAATTTATTTGAAAATTTCTCCGTGAGAATTTTTCGAGAATGGAAATCTCAAAAGTCACAATTTTGCAATTCTTCTTTCTTTTCTTACTAAAATTTGGAAAACGTTTTTCCTTTTATCTCACGGTTATCATGAAACCACCAATAACCTCCCACTTAATTGGTTATTAGAGAAAAAGAGATGATTATCCAATAATTAATATTATTATAAATATAAATGATAACTAACTTACCATAATATATTTATAACCTATAGTTTTAATATTTCATCTCATGAAACATATAAACCATAGCTCTTTTTCTATTCCATGGTACTTAATGTAAATCTCATTTACATTAATCCTCCACTTGATATATCTCATCACCATACCGATCATATCTTATATAATCGAATTACCTCTTGTCAATTTGAACATTTCAAATCAACACCAAGAACTGATCCTCAACTTGAATCTATTGAGCTACCAAGGGGACCTTATGGACTTATAGCTCGAAGCTCCAATGGTACGTGAATAACCAACTAAACTCTTTAGTCATGGGATCCACCATCCGTTAACTACTAGGAACTCCACTAAAGATTGAAAACTGAACTCTTCTTACTATAGATATATTATGTGTCCATCTTCACTAATCAACAGTGCAAAAACTCTTCACAGATCGCTAAGTACAGCTCGGCCAATAACTGCTATGCCCCTGTAGTTACATCTAACTCTTTAAGTACCACTGAATTCTCTAATGAACATAAGTCATAGTCCTACTATGACTGAGTCCTCTCTTCCAAAGAGAAGTTGTGGCTACTATGTTCAAGCCCTAGAATCAGTCCTTAAGGGAGCAATCTATCTATTTACCTATGCTTCGGGGAAGGAGTGAATTCTATCTTGTGTAATTTAGTTCCCAGCTCCCAAATCAGACAAGTCCACGAAAAGGTAGGCATGTTGAGTTGGTAATTTAACCATTCTCACCCATACTAATCAAAGAACCACCCTCAAAGGCAGGATTTCTCAAAACACACAGGATTGAGGTCGTGTTACCTATGGTCGAAGTGAGATGTAAGTCTCTAGTATCAACGGTGTTATAGACAGAGTTTAGTCATCTCGTGGTCCAGTCTTATACAAACTCTTTGTATAGCACACCCCCGCTCGTATGTCTCCACATGAATGGTCAAGATCTACCATCTATAATAGTTTACAACACTTACGAACCTCTACAAAGCGGGTCGTATCCGTAATGTCACCAGGATCAGGTATCCTACCTTAATCCTTATACTACATACTTTTTTAGGTTATCATTTAAGACATGATCAACTTGTATATCACATATACATGCTTAAATTTATATAAGATAACCATGAAGCTTTGTTTATTGGATATGAGTAAATGCCATAATGAAATAATAGTTATTTTATTCATAAAACAATGTGTATAATTACAAACAACGAGACTTCGAGAGAATTAGGACACCAATCCCAACACAAATATCGTTGGAGCTTCAATCTATTGGTCAATAAGGATTAATGAGAATCAAATTAACTTTGGTTTAATTTGAATTGTTCAAATTAATTGTATATGATACAATCAATATAATGCATTTGGTACATTATAATATAAAGTTTTATGAGAACAATAAATATTTGAATATGATTCAAATATTAATTATATGAATTCATGTAAAATTATAGGTTAAAACTAATATGATTCATATAAATATTATAAGTTATATGAGATAATTATAAACTATAGGTTATATGTTATATGTGATATAACATATAGTTATATATATATATTTTAAGTTAGTTAATCTATTATTATTATTATTAAAATTCATTTGAATTTTTAAATTTTAAAAAAGGGAGGGAGTCATCAAAATAACTCCCTCAACCCCCCTTAATTCTCTCATATTTTACGTATATTGGGATACAAAGAAACTGTCTTCTTCTTCATCATTTACATCCTCCCAGGAACTCTCTAGGTAATCTCACTGTGAAAAAGCTCTCACCAGAATCTGTTTTCCGTTTTACCAAAATTAAAAATCAGAAGCCCACACCTCTCTATTGTTTCTCATCCTTGAGTACAACTCGGACTCCTTGTGCTGGTGTTCAATTTGGAGCAACACTTACTACGTTTGGGTTGTTGTCTTTCCAATGTTTGAGTTCGTAAGGAGAAGATCATGATCTTGCTATGATTGGGAGGGAAAGTGAGAAGACTTGATACTTCAATGGTGAATTTCAAATTCTCTTTGCTCTATCCTCTCCGTTAAATCAGTAGATGACAACCATGATTAATTATTTCAGTTGATCATTGTTTTCATCCTCTAAATTTATTGTGTCTTGTAGAACAAAAATCAAGACATGTTGCATTTATTTGCTTTCACTTCGACGTATTTGAATTCCCTTCATTGTATATTAAATGTTAATGAAGTCTCATGTAAAACTTACATCCCCTCAACATTTGAGGTGTCTGAAGAAACTTTTCCCTTAGACATTTCAACTTCATTGTAGAATAGTACATTATCATTCCATCTAAAGCAATTGCATTGAACATTAAACAACTAATTTGTAAGCATAAGTTGCATAAGAAAAATTTAACATCATATCCTAAACATCAGAATGCGGACTTTTAATATACAAGAACACTTCAAATTAAGTATTTGAAATTGGTTAAACAGTAAAACTTTCTTACTAATTTCTACTTCATTCATAATGAGCAAATATCAATATAACATACATAAATACCCACGTTACATTTTCTTGTTTGTACAAGAATATCGTCATAGTTCAAAGTCATTAATTAAGATACTATATCAAATCCTTATTCTTAAAGATCCCAATTGTGAAATTTATTTCTCAAATGAATATCACAATTTTGCAAACCTTTTGCAATCCAATCTTTGAAAAATTCTCTTGAAATTGTGTAAATGCATTGAACTCCTTTTCATAAAAGAAGTTATTCATTTTAACATATCTCATATGCAACAATGAATCAAATAATGCAGAAAAACTCTGTTATAGAAACTAGTTAGAAAATTGATTCACTATCCATTTTCACTCGATGCCAAGAGTTTTACTTTGAATATCTCTATCTCCATTTACTACACTTTCAAGTTTTCCTTTTTCTAAAACCATTTATATCCTTTGAGTTCAAACCCATCAATGAAAATATACAAAAACTGACTGACATTAAGTACACTATTTTATCTCAAATTTATAACTTTAACAAAATTTCTCTTTATTAACTTCCTTTAATTCTTATCATCCAGTATGAAGTTTTGACTTCCAATAACTCACAATGAAGATTGAGTCATCGCATAGCTCTCCTACTACTATAAGATGTATAAGTTTTCATCTTGTCATCTCATATGAATATAAAGACTTCAAGAAAGACTTTGCAATGATTTAGTCATATCATAACTCTCCCACTACGATGAAGACTTATCTGTTGACAATTAAAAATTAATGTTCAAATGAAAATAAATGGTTAACAACACTTGTTAATTATTACGTGGTTTTACTTGAAACTAATTCATCAATACAGCTTGACCCTTTTGCAGGTCTGCAATATTTAACTTTTCAAATGAATCAGTATTTTTCATAAGATTCATTATTTTATTTTGGACTATCCAAAAGGCCATTTATAAACTCCTTAAGGATTGTCCATTTATAGAATAACTCCCTCTCCATTCAATTCTCAATCTCATGTTAATGAGTTTTTTTTTTTTTTTTTCTTTCTATAGAAGAGGATAATATACATTTTTTTTCAATTTCTCTGGAATTAATCTCTATCACAAGAACTCTCTCTCACACAAAATCTTTAGGAGAAAACCTTTCTCCTTTAAAAATTCTCCCTTCTAAAAATTTCTACAAACCTTGATTCTATCCGAAGAATAATAAGGAAGACCAGTGGTGGCATCTTGGTTCTATTCATTACTGTTCTTAGAGTTTTTGGGAGTTCGTCTGGTAGAGAAGGATTACGTTGAAGAAAGTTTTCAAGAGGTAATGTTCCTTTTTCCTTTATAGCATGTTTACGAGAATATGTTTATCCCGTGTTTGTTTCATTTTCTCTGTTTTTCATGTTTTTCCAAAACGAATTTCAATAGCACACGCATTCATGCGCTTGCACTGTAGGATTCGATCCCTTCAAGTGTATCAATAATATATCAATTTATATATTCATTAAATCTAATTTTAAGTATAACATTGGTGTATTAATAGTACATATCAATTCAAAATTCATTTAAAGTATAACATTGATGTATCGTTAGTATATCATTATCGAAGGTATCGAATCCCTAGCAAAAGGGATTGATCACATTTGTTTTGATTTTTTTTTATTTTTTTTGGAGTTACAGTACATAAAAGTAACACAAAATTGAAAAAACTAATATTTTGTGAATTCAATAAGGTTAAGTATAGAATTAAGGGAAGAAAAATTATTACCTTTGATGAAACCTTTCCAGCAAAAAAAAAAAAAAAAAATCTCCTGCAAGTTGAAGGTCTTCCTTTTCCATGAAAACACCTCCAAAGGATCTTCTTCACTATATCTATAGGCAAGACACCGACTTGTCTCAAAAGAGATAGGGAAATCAAGAAAGAAGTCTAAGAGAATTTCTCTTTGTTTAAGAGTAGAGAGAAGAGGAAGAGCTACTGGAGAAAATCTAAAAAATTCATATTCCAAAATAACTCCCATATGGTATTTAACATAGGGGTGTTAACTCCCCATTTTTCCACTTCCCCTTCATTAAGGGGAAGTTAATTAATTAATCATAATATTTAATATAATTTAGTATCTCATAGTTATTTAAATAAAGATTTTGGGTCTTATTTAAAGGCATGTTTCTCTCTTAACCTATAGTTTTAATATAAATCTCATTCATATTAATTTATAACTTATAGGTTTAATATGAATCCTATTAATATTAATTTAATGTTTGAATCACATTCAAATACATTAATTCACCCATAATATATAGTTTAAATTTGAATCATAGTCATAATTAAATGTATAATAATGTATTTATATATAGTACATTTTGTATTAATCATATCATATACAATTAATATATGTTTCCCTAAGCTAATTTGAACAATTCAAATTATTCTTTCAGAATTTTGGTCATTGTTAATTCGTTGTGAGCTAGTAAGGGGGACCTAATGGACCTACAGATTATAAGCTCCAATGATTTGAGATTAACTAATTAATCAACATTCATTAACTATGGGGCAAATCACTATATACCCATTGTTGCACTTTTATGCATTGTAAGACATGTTGCATCCATGGACATAATTACTATATGTAAGTTGATTTTTCACGAGTTGTTCACAATTACAGTTGGATCAAATGTTTGTTTTACTTCTATAATTACATTTGTATCCTTAAGTACCACTAACTTTAATGACCAATTTGTTTATGATCTAACTATGAACCAAGTCCCTCTCGTGCTAATAAGAGGGTATGATCTCATCGTTCAAGTCCTAGAGTCAACACTTAAGGAAACTACTCATCTACTTACTCTATTTGGGAATGAAAGAAATCCATCTTATGAAATTACGTTCCCAGCTCACTATTTGGTCAAGTCCCTAAAATGGTAAGCATATTGAGTCGGCGACTTGGGCCATTCTCACCCATATAAATCAAATTATGAGCTCTTACAGGCAAGAACTCATAACTCGCTTAGGATTAAGATCGAGTTACTTATGATCATCCTGTGAAATATTGATCTCTTCAATTAACAGATTCACAAAAAGAGATTAATTATTTCGCGATCCAGTCTTATACAAACTCTTTGTGTAAGATACCCCCACTCACATGTTTCCACATGAATAATTTGGAATATATCGTTTGTAACAATTACAAAGTGGGTTGTATCCATAATATCACCAAGATAAGACACCCAACCTTATCTATATACTATAGACCCGTTAGGTTATTACTTGAACATGATCCACTTGTATGTCAACCACATACTATTCAACATTACATATAATAACCTTGATTTTTTACTATAATAGATAATTCATTATTGCATATTTAATAAAAGAATTAAATAGTATATTAAACAACGAATTAACTAAGAGCTGGCATTAAGGCACAAATCCCAACAAGTACTTCCTCAAAATGTTGGGGTTTGTGCTCTAAAACCTCTTAATTACTTTGTTTATTAACATAATTATTAATTATGCAATACTAATTTATTCAGTAACCATAAAATCCAAGGTTATCATTTGTAGTCTTAAACAGTATGTAGCTGACATACAAGGTAACCTAATGGTTTATTGTATATGGATAAGGTTGAATGTCTTATCCTGGTGATACAATGGTATGACCCACTTTGTAATAATTACAAATAGTTTGATCCAAATCATTCACATAGAGACATATGAGTGGGTATCTTATACAAAGAGTTTGTATAAGACCAGACCGCAAAATATTTAATCTCACTTGTAAATCCGTTAATTGATGAAACTAATATTTTATATAATGATCATGTATGACTCAATTTTAATCCTGAGTGATTTATGAATTTCTATCTGTGAGGTCGGTCCTTTAATTTGTGTAGGTGAGAATGACCCAAGTTACTGACTCAATAAGCCTACCATTTTAGGGACTTGACTAAATGGGGAGTTGGGAACATAATTTCACATGATGGAATTTACTCCTTCCCACATAGGGTAAGTAGATGAGTAGTTCCCTTAATTGTTGATTTTGGGTCTTGAATAAGGGGCACCACCCTCTCACTAACCCGAGAGGGACTTAGTTCATGGTTGGATCATAAAAAAAATTGTTCATTAGAGGAATCAGTGGTAAACTTACGAAGAAGAGATAATTACAGAGGTAAAACAGACATTTAGCCCAACTGTAATTATGACAACTCGTGAAGGATCGACTTGTTTATATGGATTATATCTAGGACACAACTTGTCCTATAATGCATAAGAGTTCAACTACGAATCTATATTGGTATGCCCTGTAGTTAATGAATGAATAATTTAATTAATTAATCTTAGATCATTGGGGCTTATAATTTGTAGGGTCCATAAGATCCTCTTACTAGCTCACCACGGACCAACCTGGATCAACTACGTTGAAAGAAAATTTGAAATATTCAAATTTATGAGGGAAAATATTAATTGTGTTGGATACAATCAATTACATGATTTATTATAAAGTTTATTTGAATGAGATTCAAATTATAACTTTATAATATGGAGAATTAATTTATTTGAATATGATTCAAATAATTAATTATTTATTTGGATGAGATCCATATAAATATAAATTGTTTAATTTGAATAAGATTTGAATTAAATAGATATTGGGAGAATTAATTTATTTGAATATGATTCAAACAATCAATTATTTAATTTGAATGAGAGATAATGTAGAGAATAAATATTCTAATATAATTTAAATATTTAAATCCATTTAATATGAGATAATAAATGGATAATTATCTTTTAATATTGGATATTAGTAGATAATTAAATATTGCAAAGGATAAATATTTAAAACCATTTATTATGAGATATTATTTTGGTAAATATTTATTAAAATTAGATATTATTTAATATCTAATTTAAAACTACTGCAGAAGGGTTATCCCAATAGGATTAAGAGTAACCATAGAGTCCTGTAAATAGGGTATTTAGGAGCCCTCATCGAACACACTCTACAAAAACAATCTCTATGACTTCAACTACTCTTAAACTCTCTCTTTAGAAATTTTTCCAATTTTTCTTACAAAAGTTCTAAGAAATTCTTCTTCCATGTTCCTTCTATTCTTTCAAGAAGCGATTCCGAATCCTTGCTAGAGTCTTAACAAGAAAGATCTCGTGAAATTAATAATTCAAAGAAGGAGGATACTGGTTCAAGAAAAAGTTTTTTGTTGCATTTGTGAACCAGAAAAGTATGTCGCTTAACATTTTTCTTGATTATTTGTATCTTCAATTCATCAAGGAATAAAAAAAATTGATCATGCACTTCCGCTGGGATTCGATTCCCTATAATTGGTATCAAAGTCAAACTTTGATTCTTGGTTCAAATTAAAAATCAAGAATTGTGGATAGCTTATAATTATCGATATATGTGATTATGAAATTTTAATTGTAGTTTGTAAATTGATTGTTTAGGCATATTTGGTCATCAGAAAGTTTTGATTAGATCAATTGTAAAAATCCAATTTTTATTGTTGATTTTTCATTTATTTTGTTGAAAAAATTAGTGTAAAGCTTGGAAAAGTCATATATTTTCCAAATTAAAGAAATCTGGAAAATAGGCAATCTGGAAATTTTGTCGTGTGTCATCTATTGTACGACATTAAAGTATCTGACAGATTCGAATGAAGTATGTGCGGCTGAAACTTAAAATGATGGAATTTAGGTTTTTGAAATCCTAAATTTTTATGGCCAAGAAAGAAATTGAAGATCAAGATATGTCTTAGAAATTCAAATTATAGCAATTTTGAATTTTTATCTTTAATTTTTAGGATATATCCAATATACCGGTCAATTTTGCTATTTAATTTAATTATGATGAGATGTATGATTTAAATTAAAATTTGAATATTGCATAAAGCATGTTATTTAGATTAAAATCTTACAATAGGTTAAGCATGTCATGCATTTTAATTTAAATATAAGTGTTATATTTAAATTATTAGGATAATTCCTAATGAGACACATGATGTAGAGATTCTCTTTTATTACATATAAGTGTTATATTTAATTAAATGCATGTGGTAGAAATTCTCTTTAAATATAAGTGTTATATTTAAATTTTTATGATAAATCCTAATTAAATGCATGTAGGGATTCTCTCTCAATATAAGCGTTATATTTAAATTATTAAGATAATTTCTAATTTTGTGCACGTAAAGATTCTCTTTAAATATAAGGGTTAGATTTCAATTTATTATGATAATTTCTAATTTTCTGCATGTAGAGATTCTCTTTAATTTTAAATATAAGTGTTATATTTAAATTGTTGTAGAGATTCATGTAGAGATTCTTCTTTAATTAAAATATAAGTGTTATATTAAATATTTTAATGAAGAATTAAGTAAGATTGCACGTCTATATAAAATAATTTTAATTTAATTTTAAATAGTTTAAAATTTTAAATTATCTTTATAATTTTCTAATCAAATTAGAAATATTGCATGCTTCTCTAATAGGATTAGGATCTTGCTTAGACAAAGATAAAATTAATTTTAGTTTTATATTTCTCTAATGAGATTAGAAGGATCGCATGCTTCCCTGATGAGATTAGGTTCTTGATAAAGATAGAATTGTTTCAATTTTAAATAGTTTAAAATTTTGACTTAGGGGTTGAATTAGTCAAACTTTTATTATAACATAATGTGATTAGTTTATTAAAGTGATTAATAAGATTCAATATTTCACATGATGTAAACTATCCAAACATAAAAGTTATGTTTGGCAAACAAAATTTAAAACTTGGATAAATGATTTAGCCTAAGTTTGCCTAAGTAAATGAAACCTCTATTTCAAAATACTTAGTGGGAGAATAGATGTATATGATATGTTGTTTATCCTACGTTCTCTAGTAAAATTCACACCGTGAGACTCATGCTTGGCCTCGTGGCACTCGAGGAGCTCCCCCCTTGGATGGTGTTTGCATTGATTAATATCAAGATGAAACGGAAACCCATCTCAATTAGTGTAGTGAGTGGGAGAAGGACATGTGCCAATATATCTTACAGTCTAGTCTCCATCATTGGTTTACAACGTGAGACTCATGTTTGGCCTAATGGCTCCCAGACAGGCTTGTTGGACATAACAATCTGATCTAAAATGATGGCTTATAGTTATAAGATCACATTAAAGTAGCTAATTTTGTTCTGACCAAATAATGGTAACTAAATGTTATTGAAATAAGAGTTATTCAGGTATAATGTTTGATTGAGAATGTCTCAATCTAGTGAAGAAGCACTTGACCTACCCTTCGACAACACTTGTTCTAAATCACTAGAAGATCATTGCATTAGACATGATTTATAGGATTTATAGAATTTAATGCTAAATTTGAATGGATATTTGATTGCTTGTGTCAACTAATATATTTTATATATTTCAATATTGTGTTATTTTCTCTCATGTTTTTAATTTTGAATTACCGATATAAGTCAAAATTGAGGAAAAGTGTTACTTGGAAAAGTAATATTGACACTTTTTTTATGGTAGTGTAATTTTCATAGTTTTTTATTGAGAAATGTTCTGAAAGTCCTATTACCACTGTTGCCACTTCATGAATTGTTCATGACACTTGTGATTGATATTAATAATAGAGAACTTATATTTAAAAGATAGAGCATAAGACAACAACATATGGGATATTGAAGTCAATATAAGTTTAATTTAGATAATTATCTAAATAATCTCAAGATTAAGTATTACAATCCAATAATATAAACCATGTGACTAGAGTTATATGAAAAAATTGTTTCTAGATTAACTTTGGTAGTCACACAATTAGAAATTTTGGAAATACCTCAATGAAAAGAAATATAAGAATGAAAGTTAAAAAAATTGATTTATTAGATTTTTGGTGGAAAATAAAGATTCGCACCTAGATAGTTGAATGAGGATTCAATATCGAATTTTTCTTCAGCACAATTAAATTTTAATTTTTGAAAAATACTTAATGATGTAGAATGATTTCTACATGTCGAAACGGAAACCCATCTCAATTAGTGTAGTGGGAGACATGAGTGAAGGGCTTGAATCCCAAGCAGAAGCGTTTGAATGTCATATGTTTTTTATTTTCAATTTTGATGCAAACAAAAAATATAGAGAACATATCAAATTTATAGGATAAATAGTAAAATTACAGCATGCTTGAGAGCAAAGAAAAGGATTCCAAAACTTACTTTTGAAGAATAATTTCTTCACGTTTTCGCTCCCAATCTCACGAATAGCCACAATCCCATCCTCACCTTCACGATCGCAATAAATCAAAGCGGAGATGAATTTCTTTTCAGACACCACCACGAGGACTTCCTCGTGAAAAAAACCATGCAGAGTTGTGGGCTTGTAACGATTAATTTTGGGAAGAAGAAAGGTAAGTTTTCTGAGAGAAATTTTGCAAAGAGTTTTTCTTTTAGAAGATTTGGCACCCAAGGCAGAGAGGCTTAGAGGAGGACGGCGAAGAATTCCCTCTCTCTATCAAATGTGATACTCAATTCACGTATAATGGGGAAAGGTTGAGAGATTATTGGAGGGAGTTATAAAAACAACTTCCTCCCTTTTATTTTAAAAAATATTGAAAAATTATTTTAATTTTGAAAAAATAATATATGTAATAATTAACTTTGAATAAATAATATATGTAATAACTAACTTTATTATATATATTAAAACTATATGTTATATCACATATAACATATAATTTATAGTTTATAAATCTCTCACATAATCTATAGAATTAATATGAATCAAATTCACATTACTTTTGACCTATAGTTTTTATATGCATCACATTTATATAACTAATATTTGAATCATATTCAAATATTTATTTCTCCTATTAAAACTTTATAATATAATGTATCATATACATTATATTAATTATATCTCATATAATTAATTCCTTTTAATCAATTTGAATAATTCAAATTAATCAAAAATTAATTTGATTCTCATTATTTCTATTTGAACTAACGAGGAGGCTCTATGGACCTATAGATTGAAACTTCAATGGTATTTGATTAATTAATTAAACTCTTTAATTAAATTAATCAACCTCCATTAACTATCGGTCACTTCACTAAAGACCGACAACTGCACTTTTCGCACTACAGATATATTTTTGTATCCACTTGATATAACCAATGCGTTGACCCTTCACAAATTGTTCGTAAGTATAGCTATACCAAAATTACCATTTTTCCCCTATAGTTACATATAACTCCTTAAGTACCACTAATCTTTCTAAGAATAATAAGTTATAGTTCAACTATAACTGAAACTCTATCTGGTTAAGAGAAGGTGGGTTGTTTCATTGTTTAATCTCCAGAACCAGTTCTTAAGAGAGAAATTTCTATGCTTACCCTAACAATAGGGAAGGAATGGATTCCTTCTTGAGTAGTTGTGTTCTTAGTTCCCTAATCAGACGAATCTCCAAAGTGGTAGGCATATTAAGTAAGTGAATCTGGCCACTCTCACCCATGCAAATCAAAAGACCGCCTTCATAGGTAAGAGTTCACAATTCACTCAAGATTCAAGTCAAGTTACCTATGGTCATCCTGGTGAAATGTAAGTCTCTTCTAGCAATGGTATTATAGAAAGAGACTATTCATTTCGTGGTTCGGTCTTATACAAACTTTTTGTATATAATACCCCATTCACATGTCTCCACATGAATAATTGGGATCAGATCATTTGTAGCACTTTACAATGCTTGTGACAATTACGAAGCAAGTTGTATCTATAGTGTCACGAGAATAAAGTACCCAGCCTTATCCATCTACAACAGACTTGTTCAGGTTATCATTTAAACATGATCCACCTGCATGTCTCTACATATATGTTTAAAGTTCATAAAGTAACCTAGGATCTTAGTTACCTGAGTGTATGCTCATAAAATAACAATTATTTTATTGATATAATTCGTTTACAAAGTTTACAAACTACGAGAATACAAGAGAGATTTAAGACACCAATCCCAACAATGAGAGGTCATAGTTGTTACTTATGCTGAACATTGTGGTTTTATCACCATAAGTAAAATTCAATCTCTCAAGTCTTTGTTACTAGTTAATTCATATGGTATGAATGTTTTATGTAATAAAGCATATTTTCAAAAGTTGTTTGAAAATCTGTTCAGCCCTAAATAAGTACAGTTAGTATGTGTTAAAATGTTTCACATACAAATACTGCAATGAGGAATTCAGGATTATTGAATCCATAACAGAAAGACATTATTTTTTTCCTAAGAGATACTTTCTTTGGCAATTAAAGTTGATTATCATCAAATTTAGACTGGTACATGTCATTCTCTAAGAGTTAAAGTTAAATTACTTAAATTATTTAAAAATCTTGCATTTCATGCAAGATAATCAATGAACCTTATTGGATAAGGAAAGGGTCAAAGAACATGTTTGACTTGCACATTTTGACCCAAGTGGTCTAGAGAATATAAAAGTCAAATAAATATCGTAAATGTATCATCAATCTAGTAGATGAATATTTAAGTGTATGAGTATCTTTATCTAATGCGACGAAAGTTTTTTCTTTGAAGAGTTCAAAGAAGTTAAACTAAAATTCAAATCAATTGGGCAAGTCTATCAAGACATATTATGATCATATCATAAAAGTACAGAAATTTCAGTACTACGCCTAATTGATAGGAAATGAGATTATATCTCAATTTTAAGCATTAGATACAATTTGGGTGAAATTATGCTTCAAAAGGAGAAAGAACCTTGTTGGACTTGGTCATGTTTAATATGAGCACTTTGTTAGACATGATCACATCATTGATTAGTTATACATCGTTTCAATACTTTTGTTAGGATGTGCAATAGAGATTGCAATGTGAACATTATTCCCTCTCAAATTATCTTGGAGAAAATTTTTTGGATTATGGAAATGTAGCAAACTAGTTTACAACATTTCAGGACTTGGGTATGTTAAGATGCATATGTTGAAACAAACTAAAAAGGAATATACATGTTCAAAGTTATGCTTATATGTAGGTTGCCCTCGAGGAGAAACAGAATAGTCTTTTATGCAATCTTGAATAAAATTATGTATTTGTATAAAAAATATTAATTTTATAAGGAATGTTGAATAAAAGACTGCAAGCTTTTACTAAGGTTAAATAGTGTTGATATTTTGGTTCCAAGTATAACTACTAAAAGGTTAATAAGTGTTATTAACCATTTAATCACATTTGAATATCAAATGAATCCTAATCAAACAAGGATAAGTATCTATCGTAGTGGAGAGTTATGAGATAACTCAACCTTTACAATTACTTTAATGGAAGTCAAATTTGTAGTATTGGTTGACAAATTAAACGCTTATCGTCCTCAAAGTCGTGTTGAGGGAAGTTGACAAGGATTGTTTGGTCAAAGTCATGAACTTGAGATAAAGTCTATATACTTCATCTCAGTCTAGACTTGTAGACTTTCTTGATGAGGTAAAACCCACAGGATATGAATAGATCTACAAAAGATACATCCATGTGTAGATAAGAAGATGTAGATCTTCAAAGTAAGACTCAATACACAGAGTGAAATCTATCGAGAGAAATTAAATTGTTTGTCAATTTTCTCCCCCATTGTCATAATAGATTCTATAAGCATTGTTCATTATTGCATATGAGATATGTAAAACGAATGTTTTTTTTTTTTTTTTTTTTTTTTTTTTTTTTTATGAAAAGGTTAAAGGATGCATCAACACAAACAAACAAGGAAGTTCAATTTTCAAAGATCGTTTACAAAATTTTATATATTCATTTGAGAAATGAATTAAATAATTAGATCTTTGAATATAAGATTTGATAAAATTTATCATAACCTGTGAGTTTGAACAAATATTAATGATCTATTATAGACAAAAGAGTCATTAATTGACAAGTGGATATTTACATGTTTTATGTTAATGACGCATTACTCATTGTGAATGTTGTAATATAACATAAAAATTTAACTACGTAACCAATTAGGGACATAATATTAAGTGGGTCTCAAGCATCTTATATTTACAAATTGTTTGTCAAATATTAGATGCAGAACTTCAGAAGAATGATTGTGTATCATTCTAATGTGAACAAGTCTTAGGAAGAGTTTTCTAAGACACCTCAAGTGTTGAGAACAGATAATTAATTATCTTCTCTTAGTAGGAGACAATTAATGCATTAATGAGACTTAACATTTAATTGGTTAGTAATATTAGTTATATTAATGGTGTGACCATTGAGTTGAAAATTAAAATTTTTTCTCAAAGTATCTATGGACAATGAGAAATTTTGTATATAATGTTAAGATATGATATTTTACAAGATCCACTAGGTCTTACAGAGATTTAGGGAAATCTACAGTAAGATAAATTTTCATCCGATGTGGTGAAGATTGATACACAAGACATCCATGTTTTGCTTGTGAAACAAAATTTTATCTATAAAATATCCTTAACGATATGAAAGTGTTTCAGTTCTGAGTTAGTCTATCACACTTTTATAAGATAATAATAATAGTGCAAAGACTAAGATTAAGGATATTAGCAAACACTAATGTCTAGGATAAGACATATTGAGAGAAAGTATCATGGTAATAACTAAGATGACTTTTAATGACATATGGTTTAATTTATATAAAATAACTCTCTAGGCTAAAGTGTATGAGAGTCACTTAGAATGTCTAGGATTACGAGACATGTCTCTTCTTTGCTAGGAAAAGTGGGAGAACATGTTGGGTATAGAATATGCCCTAGGATACATGTCTCACCGGCTTTTCACTAGCTTTAGTGCAAGTGGGAGATTGTTGAGCTTTGTGTCCTAAAGCCTCGTAATTAATTAGTTTATTAACTTAATTATTAATATGCAATATTAATTTATCCATTAATCATAAAAATCTAAGGTTATGATATGTAGTCTTGAACAGTATTTGGTTGATATACGAAGTGGAACATGTTCAAGAGATAACCTAAAAGTTCTATATATGGATAAGGTTGGACGCATGTAAGCCCTTGTTCTTTTACCTCTTGTTTATGCTTTGAATTAACTCAAATAAGTGAGTTTAGAATTTATCTAAATGAATCATTTGGATTAGATGACATAAGCATATTTTGTTGTTAAATGTTGAAGTAGTAGTTGGAAATTACTTTACAATGAAAGTATCTTTTTACTTATTTTGTAACTTGGTAATATTATTGGTTATTGGAGCAATGTATCATGATTGGGCAATTAGCTAATGAATATGAGTTGAGATTGGCTAAGTGTTAGAAGAAAAGAAAAAATAAAACTTAGTAGGTGAAACAAGTAGGTCAAGGTAAAGAGGAGTGCTAGGGTTGGAAAAATATTTTTAAATCAATATTCTAAATTTATAAATTAATTTAACTTAATAAACTTAATTAGGGATGGAAGGAATAAGGGACAATGAGAAAAAGCCACGTGAAATAGAAGCAAGCAGCTGATTGTTTCAAAATGATTGAATGATGAAAAGGCAGAATTTGTCTACACATGAAGGGTATTTTTGGAAGGATAGTTCTTTCAATTTACCCATGCCATTTTCGTGAGTTTTGAACTAAGATTGAGTGTAGAAGATAACCCAGGGCTCGGAGTGATTTGAGCTTGGAAGGATGGAGAAATCATGAAGTTAGTGAAGGTTGTCTGTAAAATTGGCGAATCCGAGCAAGGTGTAGTCCTAGAGAGATTCTGAGCTGTAGAAGAGAAGTTAAGGGCTGAAATTATGAGGTTAGTTAGTTTAAAGCTTCTTTAACATATTTCAGAAGGAAATATGTGCTAATTTTTGCTTTAAGTAGGGTTGAAATTGGCTTAAATTGAAATGGGGGTTTTCTCGAATAGGGCAGTAGTAGTGCCACCCAACCACGCCCAACCTGCGTGCGCCTAATGTCACAATCGCCCTTTCAGAAGCTTCTCTTAGCGATTGTGTGGCACTTGTTCCCGCTCAAAATAAGTTAGCCAATTCAAATTCGGATCCCCGATGGCACACTGAGTGCCTTTCGCAACCTCCACCCCTGTTTCTGGGAAAATGGTTTTAGAAAACGGGTTTTGAGGAAAAGGTTTTCGAAAATGTTTGAAAGCATTATTTGAGTAAAGAAAGATTGTAGTATGCTAGAAAGCAACATCAGCTTTATAGCATACTACTCTAGGTATGTGGATATAATGACTAGTCTTATCTCCATATAGTGCATTCTGAATAAAAAGCCAACTGGCACTCTTGCATATGCAAAAGGGCGAGCAGTCACTTACAAACAAAAAAGTATAAGGAAAGCAAACTAACTTAACTAATGAAATACATAATATGAAAGCATGATAAAAAGGGGTTGGATTAGGCATGCGGCCACGAGCAACATGCCCTGGACAAGCATGACTATTACGTTCTCCCCTACTCAATTGGTCGACGACCCCACCAACCGACTCTATTCGAACTCAGCTTCTATTGAAAAATATTCTTTAGGTCTTCTACGCGCTCCCAACTGATCTCTTCATCTAGGAGGTATTTCCACTTCACCAAGAACTCGTGTACATCTCGCCTTGGTCGTCCAATGCGGGCGCGTTCATTTTGCAAAAATTTCTTTTGACTTCTTTCTCGCCCGTGTTCTTCATCGTGACTGGTGGACGAGTCATTGTGTTGCATTTTTCATCATTGGGATCAGGGTGGTAGGGCTTCAAATTGCTAACATGGATGACAGGGTGAATCTTCATCCATGAGGGCAACTGAACCCAATAAGAGGTCTTCTCGACTTTCCCGATCACTTCGACTGCCCATGCATATTTTCTTACAAGGCATTGGTCTCGCTGGCCATGAAACTGAAATTGTTCTGACCGTAGTTTAATCAATACGTGGTCGCCTATTTGGAACTCCTGAGGTCTATGCTTTGTATCGGCCCACTTCTTCATACGTCTCGATGCTTTTTTTAGACATGTTCGTGCTACTTCAGAGGACTATCTTCATTCTTTGGTGAAGTTATGCATTTGAGGGCTCTTCCCTGCATAGGGACGGTCTATGATGTGAGGCATGAGAGGCTGTTGATCGCAAACCACTTCAAAGAAGGTCTTCCTCGTGGATGAGCTTTTCTGGTTGTTGAAGCTAAAGTGGGCAACATCTAACATTTGGACCCAATTTTTCAGTCTTACATCAATGAAGTATCGTAGATATTTTCAAACATAGAAAATTAAGGAAATTATTTATACAAAATAACAAAATTTTAATCTTTTTTTATAGAGGTTAACAGAAGTCTATCGGATAGCAGAAGTCTGTCTTTTTGTTATTTCTATAAATAGTTTGATATTTTTCTATCTATAAAAATTTCCCTTTTCGTTTTTCATTATTCTATTTTTACCCTTTTTTATTCTTAAAAAAATTACCCTTTTTAATATATCAACATGCATATCAATAATACATGATACTTTATTTTTGGTGTATAGTTAACTAATATACTTTATTTTTAGTATATCAATCTACCCATATGTTTTATATTCACTAGATTGATCAGATATAGAATTAATATTAAATTTATCATTCATTACACCAAATTTATTAGTCAATAATCGCTCATGCGCTAGTTATTATTGGTGTACTTAATTTAAATTTTTATTCATTGTTTTAGAATATTAACTTTCTATTATACCATCATCAACTTACAATGGTTACCAATAGGACAAATTAAACAATTTTTTAAATGCATGTTGATAAACTATAAATACACTATTGTTACACTTGAAATTTATTTTGAATGAGTGATTACCTACCACTAATATCCTAGAACAAATGTACTTTTTTTGTAGGAAATTGAATTTTGACGGATTAAATGTACCACCAATATTTCGATTCCTTGAACGAATTAAAAATACAAATAATCAAGAAAAAGGTTAAGCAACATACCTTTGTCATTCCACAAATGCAGCAAAAAACTTCTCCAGTAATAGTGAAGATTATTCTTGTAGAGAATGTGTTATATGAGGGTTCTCAAGGGCCCTATTTGCACAACTCTATGGGTTACTCCTAATCGTATTGGGATAATCTTTCTACAAAGATTAAATATTTAATAATATCCAATTTTATTAAATATCTCCCCAAACTATATCTCATATTAAATTATTTTAAATATTTAAACCATATTTAAATATTTTTCCTCTACAATATTTAATTATCTACTCAATATTAAAATACAATCATTCATTTAATGTCTCAAATGGACTTAAATATTTAAATTATATTTAAATATTCATTCTTTGCATCATCTCTTTAATTTGAATTTTATTCAAATTAAATAATTAATTATTTGAATCATATTCAAATAAATTAATTCTCTATATTATAAAGTTATAATTTGAATATTATTCAAATAAATTTTATAATAGATCATGTAATTAATCGTATCCAATACAATTAATATTTTTCCTCATAAATTTGAATATTTCAAATTTTCTTTTAACGTAGTTGATCCTTGTTGGTTCGTAATAAGCTAGAAAGGGAACCCTACATATTATACGTTCCAATGATTCAAGATTAATTAATTACACTCTTTAATTAAATTAACCTTTATTTATTAACTAAAAGGAAAACCACTGTAGACCTATAATTGAACTTTGCACTGTAGGACAAGTTGTGTCCATGGATATAATCAATATATGCAAGTCGATCTTTCACAAGTTGTTCATAATTACAGTTGGGCTAAATATCTGTTTTATCCCTGTAATTAATTTTTTCCTTAAGTACCACCAATTCCTCTAATGAGCAATTTGTTTATGATCCAATCATAAACTAAGTCTTTCTCGGGCAAGTGAGAGGGTGGGGCCCCTTGTTCAAGACTTGAAATTAGCACTTAAGAGAACTACTCATCTACTTACCTTATGCAAGAAGAATGAATTTCATCTTGATTTAGTCAAGTCTCTAAAATGGTAGGTTTATTAAGTCGACAACTTGGGCCACTCTCACCTGTACAAATCAAAGATCTGACCTCATAGGCAAGAGTTCATAAATCACTCAAGATTAACATCGAGTCACACATGATAATCCTATGAAATATTAATCTCATCAATTAACGGACTTACAAAGAGAAATTAAATATTTTGTGGTTCGGTCTTATACAAACTCTTTGTATAGGATGCCCCCACTCACATATTTCTACATAAATGGTTTGGATCAAACTATTTGTAACTATTACAAAGTGGGTCGTATCCATAGTGTCATCAGGATAAGGCACTGTCATGCCCCTTCCCAGATTACCTACCTAATCCAAGAAGAAGTGTGAAGATACTAAACATCACCTCCCCCGGTGACATTTAACATTTTTACTAACCAACTCAACTTGTAATTGAACCTAAATAGTCACACATTGATCATTTAATACATTTAATTTCCATTTTTCATATTCGATATTATGAAATTCACAGACACATTTCATTGCTTCCATCTTCTGTTATATATAAACATCAACAAAGTTTAAGTGCTATAGAAACAATCTTATACTGACAACTACAACTACTTGTGTCCTACAGTTCTAAAACTCTAATGCATATGATTTTTGATATGCAAACTATTTACACATGACTTTAAAACATGTAGGCCTACAATGTAGCAGGAGACTCTCGCCATGTGGTAGTGAACAACTTAGCTTGAATCAGGAACTTGCTCGCTATCTGACAGGGGGAAAACATAAAACATGGAAAAATATGAGCTAATGCCTAGTGAATAGTAAATTTAATATAACATATTCTTTCTCTTTAGAAAAATCATAAATGGAAATCAATAAAAAAAATTTAAAACATCAATAGGTCCTCATTTCAATAGTCATTTAGTAACGTCATAAACATAGAACTCATTCATGAAACCATTATCAACATATAACACAATAAACAACATTTTGATCATCATTATCCCTGGAAACATATAAACTTTTATAGTGGCACGATCTATACATCTCAACATAATAACTAGTTGACCAACCCATGCCACTTACTAATAGTCATATCTAATATATCCTCATATGTTTTACCCTCTATTAAGCCATACGTGCACATAAAGGTTTTTTTACAATTTCCAAGTTAAGCCATATTTCAGCCCCGGAACCCAATATATCAAACTTACTCCAGATTAAGTTATATTTCAGCCCCAAAACCAAATATATCAAACTTACTCCGAATTAAGCCATCTTACAGCCCCGAAGCAACGTTGCAACTTTTGGGTTTAGCCATTTTTCAACCCTAAAACAATGTTATGGCCTCTGGGTTAAGCCATCTTTTAGCCCTAGAATCTGATAGATATTTGACTATGAGTTAAGTCATATTTCAGCCCAATAGCCCTATTGCCCCCTCTCCTTTTCCGAGTTAAGCCATCTTTCAGCTTTGGATTATAAGATATGTCTAACTTTGAGTTAAGCCATTTTTCAGCCTCGAAGCCAGGTCTCTCTTTGAAATAAGCCATCTTTCAGCCTCAGAGTTTCATCAATTACATAGGGATGTTTAAATTATAATAAGTCAGTGAAATGCCTAGGAAACATTCATATGTAACTAATCGCCCCAAGCATAGATTCCTATCTGGCTACACTAGCTCATGAAGATCCCCTGCTAGCCAAGGTTTACAGATTTAGGGTTTTGACCCTCTTTCCACAAAATTATACAAATCAAGAAAGCATTTCACACATTTCTCATTACATTATCAAATTCAATGACAACAGAGTTGTTTATAAACCACCACCCTCAATCACCATATCCCGTGGTGTAAAACCCCATATCCAGCAATCATCACAACAACCTTCCTTTGGAACACACATTTCATTCTATATTCTTTATCAAGTTTATTTTTATAACTATGCTTAAATGACCCAGAGTTAAATCACATTTCAGCATCCAAGTCATAAGAAATTCATGATATCAGAAATCAATGCTCAAGCGTATTTAAGACATGGTTTTCATAAAAGAGGTGAGCTTTTAACTCAAGTCATACCATACTATAGTACCACATATAGATTTTATATAGAAAACTTGAAAATAACCACTCACAAATCAAACATATAACTTATATCAAAAGAGTTAAAAATAAAACACTCAAAGTCACGGGCATGAGCTCCTTGGCTTATAAGCCTTCCCCATCTCAATTCGATCTAAAATAAAGCTCCAAGGTTACTAGACACTCACAAGAGGTCAAATTAACCCTAAATAGCCCTTAATGATTCAATGTAACAAATTGAACTCAATTTAACACCTAGACATTCACATTTTGCTTCTTAGGTCCATTTTTCTTAAATGGTCCAAAATGGCCCAAAAATCACTTTAAAATCCAAAGTTATTAATTTTAGGGTCAAAATATTAAGAAAATCCAATTTCGACTTGAAAAATACTCATCAACAACCAAAATGCTAAAAAATGAGCAAATAGGCACTAAAAATGGGTGTGGGTGGTCATGGCTAGGCGTGGGCGTGAAAGGGTGGGCGTGGGGCAGGCATTGGATGGCACTGGGCAAGACACGGGGCAAGGGCGCGCTGGCGTGAGGTGCGTGCACAAGTGGGCGGTGCTGCTGTTAGGTGTAACAGTCATGCATGTCTAGGGCGTGTTACCTATGGCCACATGTCCAATCCAACCCATTTTTATCATGCTTTTATGTTATGTATTTCATTAGTTAAGTTAGTTTGCTTTCCTTGTAATTTTTGTTGTAAGTGACCGCTTGCCCTTTTGCATTTGCAAGATGCCAGTTGGCTTTTTGTTCAGAATGTAGTATATGGGGATAAGACTAGTCATCATATCCTCATACTTAGAATAGTATGATATAAAGTTGTTATTGTTGCTTATTGCTTTCTAGCCTACTACAATCTTTCTTTACTTAAATCATGCTTTCAAACGTTTGCAAAAACCTTTTCCTCTAAACCCGTTTTCTAAAACTGTTTTCCCAAAAACGGGGGTGGAGGTTGCAAGAGGCACTCGGTGTGCCATCGGTGATCCAAATTTGAATTGGCTGATTTGTTTTGAGCGGGAACAAGTGCTACACAATTGCTAAGTGAAGCTTCTGAAAAGGTGATTGTGAAAGTTGGTATCAGAGTTAGGTTGGCTCGTGAAGTTGAAAAGCTGCAATCATGTCTGCTATAAAATAGTTGGGCAAGTCCCACATTAACCGGTTTGTTGAGATAGAAGAGCAACTGCTCTATCTAAGAGAAGTCCCTGATCATGTTCGGTTCTTAGAAAGTCGATTAGAAGAAATCTCTGAGAAGGCCGTTGGAATCAATGTGGTAGCTAGTCGCTTAGACGGAATGCCCATTAAGGAGTTGATGACAAGGGTTGAGACCCTAGAAGCAAAGGCTACTAGATCTTGAGCTTCGAGTATGGGGACAACTTGCTGAGCTCTGTTGCTCATATGGAAAAGCGTGTCGAATAACTAGGTAGCTCGCAAAAAGAGATAGTTTAGATGGTGAACAATTTGCCAGAAGACTTTAGGGCCGCCCTCTATATCGGTAGAACCGAGATCGCAGACGTCAGTGCAAAACTAAACCTCACTATGAGAGCGGTGGGAAATCAAGCCCTAGCTGGAGGTTTGGTCCAGTTTAATAGGGTGAAAGTACTCGAACCTAAGCCCTTCTATAGGGCTCGCGACGTTAAAGTCCTAGAAAATTTCATCTTCGATTTGGAGCAATATTTCAGGGCAATGAATACAATGACTGAAGAATCTAAGATCCCCTTGGTGACAATGCACCTGGCAGACGAGGCCAAGTTATGGTGAAAGTCCCGTTTCATGGACATCCAAGAGGGTTAATGTACCATTAACACATGAGATATATTAAAACAGGAATAACGTTCTCAATTCTTCCTCGAGAATGTCGAAATTTTGGCAAAACGCAAATTTCGTGAACTGAAACATACTAGTAGTATCAGAGAATATGTAAAGCAATTCGCGGGATTGATGTTGGACATCCGAGATAGGTCAGAGAAAGATAAAAAAATTTGTTTTGTCGAGGGGCTTAAGACATGGGCAAAAACCAAATTTTATAAACAACGACTCCAGAGTCTCTCTAAAGCCTACACTGTAGTAAAACGACGGTTTGATCTCACCAACGATATGCCCTAGGAATCAGGGCGAAATTCAACCTCCTTCAGTGGGGGGTAACAAGCCAAGCAGATCTAGCTCTCCTAAGAGTGGGAGAGGGGACAAAGCAG
The DNA here is from genome assembly GCF_009727055.1 of Benincasa hispida. Lineage (NCBI taxonomy): Eukaryota > Viridiplantae > Streptophyta > Magnoliopsida > Cucurbitales > Cucurbitaceae > Benincasa > Benincasa hispida. The sequence goes on along the minus strand of NC_052352.1, from coordinate 60,091,359 downwards.
AAGGAATGGATTGTAAACCCTTCCATCCTAGGGGGGATATATGGGGCGTGCGCCTAATCAGCAACAGAGTAATTACAAATGGGGACCCCTCTCGTTCTTCCTGTGTAAGGGGCCTCATCAAGTGTATGAATGTCTGAATCAAGCGGCCCTTAAAGCTTTCCAGGCTTCATTGGCAACAAACTCTAAAACTGATGGGGAAATAGTTGAGTCAAACATGCCGACAGAATATGGCGATGATAACCTACGTATAGGGGCCCTAAAGCTTTTATATACCTTCCAAAAGAAGTCAGAAGGAAATAAGGAACCAATGGAACATCGGCTCATGTATGTCGAGGTATAGGTGAATCATAAGTTGGCCAAGTGCACGATGGTCGACTCTAGAGCCACTCACAACTTTATTACTGAGATAGAAGCCCCTTGTCTCAACCTGCAATGGGACAAGAACCCAGGAAAAATGAAAGCGGTGAACTCAGTCGCCCTACCCATCATTGGGTTCGTGGGCTGGACAGACCAATTTTGTGATCGTAAAGATGAACGACTTGTGGTGTTAGGGATGGAGTTTGTCCTTGTACACAAGGTCATCCGGATGCCTATAGCCAAATGTTTAGTAATGACGGGGTTGAACCCCACTGTTGTCCAGACAAACATCACGAAACTAAACGGAGTGAAAATGATATCGACCCTCCAACTGAAGAGAGGGCTAGCCCGTGACGAACCTACCTTCATGGGAATTCTCGTGGTCGGGAAAGAAGGGCCTAAAGAGTCTATTCCTGAGGAGATCCAATATGTGTTAGACAAATACATCGACATCATTCCAGAGAGTTTACTAAAAGCCCTGCCTCCACGGAGAGGGATGGACCGTGAGATTGAATTGTTACCCGAGGCTAAACCCTCTGCTAAAAATGCATATCGCATGGTGCCGTCAAAGTTGGTAGAACTTAGAAAACAGTTAGACGAACTATTAAATGCGGGATTCATTACACCCGCCAAAGCGCCCTACGGGGCGCCTGTGCTGTTTCAGAAGAGTAAGGATGGAAGCCTCCGATTGTGTATTGACTACAAAGCATCGAACAAGCTCATAGTCTGGAACAAGTGCCCTTTACCCATCATCACTGACTCGTTCTATCATTTCCATGGGGCCAAGTACTTTACGAAGCTTGACCTAAGATCAGGGTAGTACTAGGTTTGCATTGTAGAGGGCGATAGGCTAAAGACCACCTGTGTTACGAGATTTGGGGCATTCAAGTTCCTAGCCATGCCATTTAACCTCACCAACGCCCCTGCTATGTTTGGTACGTTAATGAATCAAGTGTTTCATGAATATCTAGACAACTTTATGGTAGTCTACCTTGACGATATAGTTGTGTACAGTTGATGCGTTGTGAATATGATGAAATTATGGTGTATATTGCGATGGTTGAGTATGCGTTATGCATGCAAGTTTTCCTAGCAAGATCCAAGTATAAATCCTACTAGGTTGCCTGGTAAGCCCAGGGTCCAACATAGGGACTATGGAGACAGTATGCGAAGGTGATTTTAGATTTCTTTGTGGTGACAAATAAAACAGTGAATTGGTTGGTATGTTTGTTTAAGGTATAGATTCTGTGCGGTGGAATTGAGAAAAGAGTTAATAATAACAAAAGTTACAATAAGTATGCGGAGGAACGAGTTGAGAAGGGATTTAGCTAACACTTCCTAAGATTGCGTTCACGTTATGCGATCATGCTACACACATACAACAGCAAATCATCTCTCAATGCAAATGCTATAGCTCCTAGTTTTAGGACGCATGCGATGTATGCAATATTTTCTAGGTTACTATGGATGTGGTCGCATCCTTTCTTTCATTTTCATCTTCATCTTCAGACTTTTCTTCTTCATATAAACTGGGTTCATTATCAGATTCAGTGAGATCTTCTTCTTCCGGATATTTCATAGCTCAATAATATCAAACCTGATCTTCTGTCCATTCATGCTCAGTGTGATCTCTTCTTTGTACACATCAATCTGAGCGCGACCAGTAGATAGAAATGGTCGTCCCAGAATGATGGGTACATTCTTGTCCGCTTCATAATCAAGGATGATGAAGTCTGCCGGTAAGATAAATTTTTCAATCGTGACCAAGACATCTTTCACCTTTCCTTCTGGATGCACAAGGGACCAGTCAGCTAGTTGAAGAGTCACCATCGTGGGCGTTAACTGCCCCACATTCAGCTACTTAAAAGTTGAAAAGGGCATTAAGTTGATGCTGGCCCCAAGATCGCAAAGCGTTTGACCAATATATAACCCTCCGATCGAGCAAGGTATTGTGAAACTTTCAGGGTCCCACATTTTCGATGGAATTATGGTTTTTGAACATTGCGTTAACGCCACCGTTGCAAACTTACCAATGCTCATTTTCTTTGTTACCATATCATTCAGAAACTTCGCATACCTTGGCATTTGTTCAATCGCTTCAGTGAAGGTATATTGATATGTAATTGCTTCAACATGTCCATGAAGCGATGATATTGCACTTCATCATTTTTTTTCTTCTTAAGTCTCTGGGGGAATGGTGGCAGCTGTATTTTCACGATTTTCTGCTCTATCGGCTTTGAAGTGGATGCAATTTCTAGTTCCATCGTCTCCTGTTCTTCTGTTTCTTCTTGAGTCAATGGGGTTTGTGGTTCCATCGCAATCGGGGCAGTCCTACTCGTCTCCTTCTTCTCCTCCTCCACTGTCTTTCCGCTTCGCAAAGTCACAATTTGACATTGGTTCTTTCCCGTACTCCCTGGGTTGCACGGGAGCTCTGTTGAGCTCGACAGTGCCCCTGACGGTCTACTTTTGAGTTCGTCCGCAATCTGTTCTATCTGAATTTCAAGATTGCAGATAGACGTCGCTTGATTCTGGAGTACTGTTTCATTCTTTTCAATATACTGCTTCAGTAAGCTCTCCAGAGATGAAGATTGCGGCGCCTTCGAACTACTAGCTTAATTTTTTGTTTGACCGTTTGTTCGCGGGAAAAATCCGTGTGGCCCTTCTTTTTGCGCTATTGGTTGAAAATTTTGTTGTTGATTTTTTCACGTGAAGTTAGGGTGGTTTCTCCACCCAGGGTTGTAAGTATTAGAAAAAGGGTTATTTCTTCATGAAATAAACAACCTGTGGGTTCCTCGGACACTCTTCCATTGGATGGCCTTCACCGCAAGTGGCACAACTTGTGCTCGTTTGGTTGATTTTGTTGACCTGCCCACTATGCGTTTCTGGGCTGCTGATTGCGATTCCTTGTATTAAATTCATCATCGCAGTCATTTGATTTTGTAGGGATGCGATGGCCCTATTACTTGTGTCACTGTTTTTAATTCTCAGTCGTTGATCGCTTTCTCTCCCGTCTTCATGATTCTTTGAAATGCGATCAAGTATATTCTTAGTCTCGTCGTAAGTTTTGTCGAGCAGACCTCCAGTTGTTGCCGCATTGGCAGCTGTTTGCGATACAGGGTTCAAATCGTGGTAGAAAATTTCCATCTATAAACAATCTAGTAAGACATTGTGCGGAGAATCTCGCACCAGTCTTTTAAACTTCGCCCAGGCGTCACTGAACGATTCGTTGATATCTTGTTCAAAATTAGTGATTAGCTTCCTTCTTCTGGTGTTTTCTGTCAAAGGGAAGTACTTCTTCATGAACTTTTCCACTACCTGTTTCCACGATGTAATCTCCTTTGGTTCGAGAGAATAAGCCCATTTCCGAGCCTGGTCACACAACGAAAATGGGAACAACGTTACTCGAACCTCATCAGCGGAAATATTTGGGAACACAAACGTATTGCAGATTTCAATAAAGCTCTAGAGGTGAGCGTGCGGATCTTCGCCACGCCTACCGTCAAACTGTCCGACAATTTGAATCATCTGCAGCATCACCGGTTTCATCTCAAACCTCGATTCGTTTAAGGCTAGCCTCATGATTCCTAGTGAGAAATCATAATGGTTGGGTGATGCATAGTCCCGGATGGGCCTATTGCGATCGTTCGCCAAGATGATGAGATTCGCTATAATATTATTTGCTTTCGGTGCTCTATCTTCTAGTTGCTACGCCATGTTGGGATCTTTCTCTTGTTGTTGTTGGTAGCTGTTTCTTCTTCTTCTTCGAAAAGTTCACTCAATCTCTGGGTCGTAATTGGGCTCAGGATTTTGTCCTTCGCTCATACGACGCCCGCTTCTTCCCTTACCAAAGGAGAGGCAGTGCACAGAGATGGAAAGCTGCAAAGAGAATCAAAAAGTTACCATTAGCACAATCTGTACTGTCGTAGTCCTCAAAAACTGTGCCAAAAACTTGATGTGTTGTGAGTATGATGAAATTATGGTGTATATTGCGATGGTGGAGTATGCGTTGTGCATGCAAGTTTTCCTAGCAAGATCCAAGTATAAATCCTACTAGGTTGCTTGGTAAGCCCAGGGTCGAACACAGGGACTATGGAGACAATATGTGACGGTGATTTCAGATTTCTTTGTGGTGACAAATAAAACAGTGAGTTGGTTGGTATGTTTGTTTAAGGTATAGATTCTATGCAATGGAATTCAGAAAAGAATTAATAACAACGAAAGTTACAATGAGTATGCAGGGGAATGGGTTGTTAAGGAATTTAGCTAACACTTCCTAAGATTGCATCACGTTATGCGATCATGCTACACACATACAACACCAAGTCATCTCTCAATGTAAATGCTATAGCTCATAGTTTTAGGACGTATGCGATGATGTCTATAGGACTTACACCTAAGTCTCTATTCTTGTCTATGCGATGATGAATGACACACACATACACAAGGCGACCGCATATTACCATAACCTATTTCTAGGGTGTATGCGATGCATATTAACAAACAGAACTTATCTCTAAGTTTCTATCTCTTGCTTATGCGGTTCTAATCTAACTTTCTCAAGTCTAGATTCTAACCTAGCTCTTCAAGTCTAGGTTCTTTCTTTAGACTCTCTCGAGTAGCTCTAAAGGGGTGATGGATGCATACATAAGACAAGATGATCGCATAAAATGAAGATCTTAGGTCATGTTAGCTAAGTGCTTTTCAACCCATTCGGAAGTTTAGTTACTCATGCGTAATGTAAAGAGAGTGAACAAATGTAGAGATGCAAATTCCATTTTATAAATGAAATCAAGATATAAGATGACAATGGAAAGTAAAGAGGGGCCTGGTAGCAATTTCTTGCTTCCCAAGGCTTTTACACTGTTTTTCTCTACTCTGCCTGAAAGAATATTCTTGCTTTTGCAAGAGTCGGCCCTCTCTCCATTCTCAACGCTTCCCAGCACTCTCTTGAGCTGACCAGGAACGATCTTCTGGCGTTTTCTCTTTTCTCTCGCCTCCGCCTTCTAAGTGTAAGAAAACTATGAACAACAGCTAAGTATCTTTTGTATGGTGAACTCTCTATATGGCTAAGCTCCTTTTCCGATGGTGGCCTTCGGTATTTATAGAGATCAAGGTGAAGAAGCTTTTCTCTCAAATGATTGCACTAATGGGATGTCATTAAATCTCTGCCTGATGCGCCGATTAATTGTCACCGAAAAGTTGAGTGTACTTACTACGGTGTGTCGTTAACGGCTTGTCAATTAAATTCGGATTCACTCGTCATTAGCTTTCTGTCCCATCGTGATTTATTAAGCTTTCACCTCGATGTGCTGTCTCTATGCAACCACCTTCTTGAGCAGATCTTTGTGAACGCATATGATTGCATAGCTTTGCGGTCGCAATCTCTTAATGCTCTCGGACGTTGAATTCCTTGGATCGCAATTCTGCCTTACGCCAATGCATTTTTCTGCACAAAATACGTACATTAGTTGCTTTAATCTGATGGACGCATGCGATCGCAATGTTCTAAACTTAATGCTTTTGGACACGATTTTATATATTTTTACCGTCGCAATCCTGCATTGTTTTATATCTTTGCGTTGTAATAATGTGCATTTCTACCCGTTATCAACATCCCGTCCATGGAGGAACATAAATTCCACCTGCAGTTAGTCTTCAAAAAGTTGAGGAAGAACCAGTTATATGTAAAGAGAGAAAAGTGCTCATTTGCACAGAAACTCATAAACTTCCTTGGTCATGTGATCAAATGTGGGCAAATAGGGATGGCAGAGGGGAAACTTGCAGCCATCCAAGATTGGAAAGTGCCGACCTCTATCACTGAATTGCAATCCTTCCTTAGATTAGCCAATTACTATTGACGATTTGTGGAAGAGTTATCTAAATAGGCGAGACCACTGACGGAGTTGTTGAAGAAAGATAGGAGTTGAAGGTGGACTCTAGAGTGCCAAGCCGCTTTTGAAGGCTTGAAGAAAGCCATGATAGAGGGCCCGATCCTCGGAATAGCCGATGTTACTAAGCCCTTCGAAGTCAAGATGGATACATCAGACTTGGCTTTGAGGTGTGTTCTTCTCCAGGATGGCTACCCCATTGCGTATGAGAGTCGTATGTTGAATGATGCTGAGAAGCGGTATGCCGTTTCCGAGAAAGAAATGCTAGCAGTTGTTAATTGCTTTAGGACCTAGAGACAATACCTTCTAGGTGGCAAATTTATGGTCAAGACAAACAACAGTTCTATATGCCACTTTTTCAGTTAGCCCAAGTTATCATCAAAACAGGCTCAATGGCAAGAATGTTTGGCCAAATTTGACTTTGTTTGAACATAGGCCAAGTAAGGCCAACCAAGTAGCAGATGCTCTCAGTCAGAAGAGCGAGCATACGACCCTGTGCATGCTTACCCATATAAAAGCCAGCAGTTTGAGTGTGAGTATTCGAGAGACGATTAAGGCACCTCTCACAAGTGATAAGGTGGCTTCGGGCAATTGTACAACTAGAGAAAAAAGGGAGGACTTGTCAATTTTGGGTCAAAGATGACCTCTTCCTCACTAAAGGTAACTGCTTATATTCCCTCGATTAGGGGAGTTGTAGAGATTAATGATGAAAGAGTGTTATGACATGTTGTGGGCTGGACACAATGGCTGGCAAATAACTTACACACAACTGAAACAAGGATATTACTGACCGAGCCTCAGAAACGATATCATGCAATACACCAAAACTTGCTTTGTCTGTCAGCAAGACAAAATGGAAAGGACGAAGTTAGCGGGTTTATTAGAGCCCTTACGGTCATCATTGACAAATTCTCGAAGTATGTTTATTAGTGCATCCCTTGACTTCATCATGCACCTACCGAAAGTTAATCAATACTGGTCATCATTGACAGATTCTCGAAGTATGTTACATTCATCCCAACTCCGAAAATGTGTTCCGCATACATGACAACCCACTTGTTCTTCAAGCATGTTGTGAAACTGTGGGGTGTTCCTACAAGCATCATTAGTGACCGTGACGGGAGATTCATGGGGACGTTCTGGACGAAATTATTCAAAATGATGGGCTCGACTCTAAACATCTCGTCGAGTTATCACCCACAGGCCGATGGGCAAACAAGATGCTTCAATAGCATGAATGAAAATCAAATACTTTTTTCCTTTTTTTTTTTTTTTTTTTGCTATAACTATAAATTGAAAAAATCATTGCTAAATTGACAAATTTTTAATATTTTTTTTGCTATTCTTGCAACTATCAATATAGTTTAAACTAAATTGTAGTAACGTGTCTTCTCTATTGGAGTTATTATAGTATAATAATTGCACCAGTGAGAAATCAAACATCCTTCCTCTAGGGAGGAAGACCATGCTAGTTAAAATATTGAAATAAGTTCACTCTTTTACATTCTCTATTCAAGTTGAGGAGAGTTCGAAGTTTATTACAAATTTATAATTACTATTATCATTAGACTAAATTACAATAAATACACTAAAACTTTGTCATTTGTTTCAACCGTATCTCTATACATTTAAAAGTTGCAATACTATGCATCATGACCTAAAACAATAGGGTAATCTAAAATTTTCATTTTAGTCACTACTACATCATTTCATATTTCAATTTTCGTCTAAAATTCTAAAGAGTTTCTACTCGAAGAAATATTGTTACTTTTGAAGTATATACTTTTTAAACAAATTACAAATTTCAAGGGTTTTTTTTTCCTTCTCATTTAGAATTTAAATCATACAAGTATGATAGTTCCAACAAACACGACCTTGCGGCCAAGAAATTTACAAAATTACCAAATTAAGGATTCAAAGCAATTCGAATAAATTACATCACATATATATATTTATATATAGTCTCAATAATTACCACTCAACAAAAAGCAAAAAATTCACAAAATGCATTTGTAAATTTATACAGCCAGTTGAATATTGCCAAGATCAATCTGAGCAGCAATTTCCTCGAGCTGTTTCTTGACGCTCAAATCAATAAGTTTTGATCCAGAATTTCCAAACCTGACTGTGAATCCAGCCACCAAACTCGGATCGATCTGCGTCTTTATCCTCACATTCTTCGCTCCACTCAATTTCTGCACCTGCTTCGCGATCTGCGCCAAATGCTGTTGCTCCAATTGCACAACCGAACTCACCACCGCAAGCTCCGTGTTCGTAATCTTGTTGTAAACCAATTCAAACTCCGTCACGATCTCTTTCAGGATGTCGATCCTCTTTGCGTCCACCAGGATCTTCAAGAAATTCGCCGAATGCGGCTGTAGAGATGAGGATGTAGCGATTTCATCCACCACTTCTAGTTTCTTCTCGACGCCAATCGTTGGATTCGCAAAGAAATCGAACACTTGCGAATCCGCGAACACGCTCTCGATCTTCTCCACGTCGCTGCTTGTGGCGTCCAGCGTGTTGTTCGAGGCTGCGACTTCGGCCAGCGCTGCGGCGTAGCTTCCGGCGGCTGTGGCGGACATTTTTGCGCCGCCGTGAGAGCGGTGGTGGCCGAGGCGGAGACTGCGAGAAGGAAAAGTGGCGGAGAAGGAGAGGTTTACGGGAGTGGTTCGGGAGATTCGGATGGTTGGAAGGAGCTTGGCCTGGAGAGAGGCGGCGGTTTGGTGAAGGGCGGCCATTGATGATGGCTCCGGTGAGGAATTTGAGCTGGCTGTGAGTTCTGAGGAATTGAGAAGTCTTTTCGATTTTTTGTGGTAAATTGAAACCTAAAGAGAGGCTAAGGATTATGTGGTGGAAATGGAGGGCTTGGATTAAGGAAATAAGGGATCAACGGTTGACAATTGAAGGGTTATCTTATTGCTGTGGTGCAAAATAGGCCTTTTGTTGAAATAGATAAAAGTGGACACGTGGAAGCATGGGAATGGAAGAGGCAATTTAAGCCCCAAATTTTAATTGTTGATTAACAATTCACAAATTTATAGGAAAAAGGAATGTCAGAAGTGGGATTTGAACCCACGCCCTCTCACGAGGACCAGAACTTGAGTCTGGCGCCTTAGACCACTCGGCCATCCTGACAATTTGTTCAAAGAGTCGTAATTATAATTGTTTTAGAATTATTTTACCTATGTTAAGCTTAGGAGCAATTTGTTTTTTTTAGGAAGTAGATAATCAAAATCTTAGATGTCTGAAATTATAGATATTAGGAATTATAGATGTCTGACATCTTTAGATTGTCATATTTATTTTGTAGGAGTATTTTTGTAGATAACTGGAAACATTTTAATAACTGTGTTTATTTTATAGGATTTCTATTCGAAAATGTCTTAAATTTATATAATGTTTCAAGAATGTCATTACAACTATTTATTAACTTATAATAAATTTTATATAATTTGAACTTATATAACATTTTTTTTTTTTTATCAATTTGGATTTCTTTTAAAACTAATGTCATTTATATTATTTTTGTATGTTATTTTTCTAAACAAAATAATATATCATAATTTGAGTTTTTTTATAAAAATAAATATTCATTTGAATTTAGATTTAAATATATTGTTGAAAAATAATAAGAATCACGATATAACTAAAAATATATGATATATATGATTGATAGTATTTATTTAATTATATAATACATATGAAGAAAGATTAATGTGTGTGTGCGTGTGGGTGCACGTGCGCGTGTGAGTGTTTGTGTGTGAAGTAAAATAAAAAGGAAGGACAATAATGGAAAATGGGATGTCTTCAACTTGAAAATCTAGAAAACCCATTTTCAGGAGAACATCCAAAACTCTCGAGATGTCCTCCATCCGGGCATCTTAGGATGCTCGGGAATCTTTAGATGTTGGGGGTATCTTACAATATCGCAAAACAAATGTGGTAATCCAAATGTCTACTTCATGGGAATCTAGGATGCTCACAAAACAAACGACCCCCTTAAGGTTAAATGTCATTTTGGTCCTTTTTTTTAATACAAATGTATATATCTATATCTGTAGTATATATATAACGACTCGAACTTTCGAGTACTCTGAAAATGGTCGTTACTCATAATCACACATTTACATTCAAAACATCTTGACTGGCATAACGTAAATACAGTGAAAACACAAGTGACCAATCTAACTCAAATATCAATTTAATATAAATCGAATAACCAAACCATTTAGTTGGAATCCCTAATAAATCGTTTACAAAGGAAATGACCTAAAGCAAATAAGTGAAAATATGTCATCTAACAATGTACTCAAATGAAAGAAGAAAAAGAAACACAAAAAAATAAATAAAATAAAATAGAACATGTGCGGAAGCATTTTCAAATGTCCCCATATGGCTCTATCACGGGTTCCCTCTGTTCCTCCCCAGTCCATTCCTATCATTACCTGAAAGAAAACATAAAAGAGGAAAGGATGAGTATAACAATACTCAGTAAGTGACTTACTATCGGGCCCTCTAGGTTACTTGTTAGCTAGTTTATATAAGTATCGGTATACACTCATCATATCAATCGCAGTGAACCTAAAGGGTCACATATCGGTCATAGACGCAATCCCAAAGGAACATGCATTAGTCATAGTACTGTTGGGGTTGATGCTCTAACCTCGTAGGGTCTTATAGTTTGTAAACACTTGTATGAACAAACATATATATGATTAATAATATTTGATATTTTCATTTACTTTGTCTATGAAATATGTGATATGTTAGTTTCATTAACCGCGAACCAATAAACTAACATCTACGGTTATCGTTGTAACTTAAACATGTATGTAGAGATATACAGGTGGATCATGTTTAAGTGATAACCTAAATGGTCTGTAGTATATGGATAAGATTGGGTACCTTATCCTGGTGACACTATGAGTATGACACGCTTTGTAGGTGTTACAATGTTGTAAAGTGCTACAAATGATATGATCTTGATCATTCATGTATTAGACATGCAAGCAGGGATATTATTCTATACAAAAACACATGTATTAGACATGCGAGTAGGGATATTCTATATAAAAGAGTTTGTATAAGATCGGACCACGAAATGTTTAGTCTCGTTATATAACGGCGTTCATAATCGAGACTTTCATTTCACTAGGATGACCATAGGTAACATGACCTTAATCCTGAGTGAGTTATGAACTTCTGCCTATAAGGTCATCCTTTGATTTGTATAGGTGATTGTGGCCAGAACGCCGACTCAATAAGCCTACCATTTTAGGGATTCGTCTGATTGGGGACTAGAAACTCAACTACACAAGATGGAATTCACTCATTCCCCGATGTAGGGGTAAGTAGATAAATTGCTCCCTTAAGAGTTGATTCTGGGTCTTGAACAATGTGGCGCCACACCCTCTCTTGGCCTGAGAGGGCTTTAGTCATAATGGGACTATGATCTATTGTTTATTAGAGGAATCAGTGGTACTTAAGAAGTTAGATGTAACTATAGGGGAAAAACGGTAATTTGACCCAACTATACTTACGAGCGATTTGTGAAGGATCATCGTACTGTTGATTGGTTATATCTAATGGACACAGAAATATATCTGTAGTGCGAAGAGTGCAACTATCGGTCTTTAGTGGAGTGTCCGACAGTTAATGGATGGTGGATAATGTGATTAAAGAGTTTAGTCAGTTATTCGCGTACTATTGGAGCTTCAAGCTATAAGTCCATAAGGTTCCCTTGGTAACTCAATGGATTCAAGTTGAGAATCAGTTTTGGGGTTAATTTGAAATGTTCAAATCAATAAGAAAGAATTTGATTATATATGATATAATTAAATTAATTCAATTATATATGATATAATTGATTAATGTATTTGATACATTATTGTTTGATTTGAGGAACTAATATTTGAATATGATTCAAATATATTTTCTATGAATAAGATTCATAGTCATTAAATTTGATATAAATATGATTTATATTAAATGTCAAAAATAAAGAAAAGAACTATGGTTGATATATTGTATATGATGCAATATTAAAACTATATGTTATAAATATAATATGATAAATTAGTTATCATATTTATTTATGTTTATTAATTATTTGATAATTAAAAATATTTTTCACAATAACCACCCTTAGTGGGTAATTATACGGTTTTATGGCAAATTGGGATAAAATAAAATTGTTTTAATTATTCCAAAATATACAAGTGACATACAGACGTATTTAGCAATTGAGTTACTACACGATAGCTTCAGAGACTAAATGATCGAGTAGCTAGTCTATGCGATAGACTTTCTCATCTATACAATATTGTTGTCGTTTACTCGATCGTCTTCCTCCTTCACTCTAAATCTTCCCTCAAACCAAAATAAGCTAGAGCCCATCACTTCTGGATTCTCACACCGAGAATACCAAGGTAATCTTGTGGTAGTGTCTGGATTTGTTGAAGGATCGAGTTGCTACTTGTTCGAGGGAGATCGAGTTGTTCGCTGTGTTCGTGTTGCTCAATGCATTGGTGAACGATCAAGAGATTATACTTGAAGAAGGGTTCTTCAAAGGTATAGTATTGTTATCCTTTGTATTTAATTCAAAGTATGTTGTAATTTAGTTTATAATGCATATTCTGTTTTGTATAACTGTAAATGTATGTATTCATTCACAATGGAGTTTGGATGATTGGCTTTCGCTCAAAGGTCCTCTGTAATTAAAGTTCCTTCAAAAGCATGCTTATATTATTTTATGCTTCTTCTGTAATTTATGTATCTCTGTTTTTCACGATTTCCAAAATGAATTTCGATTGCACATGTGTTTGCGCGCTTTTACCGAGGAATTTGATTCCTTCAAAATGTTAATTTAAAAAAAAAAAACAAAACCAACTCTTATCATGTTTTTTTTGCTTGTTTGTGATATATGAATTTCAATTTTTAGGGTTAATGATTTTTTTTTGTGCAAACGTTTGATTCTTTACATTTTACATTAATACAACGAAATGCTTTTTTTTTTTTGTGTGTAAAATCATTTTTGCAAACATTTTTTATGGTTAGCTTTTATGGTTAAGTCTAATTTTTCACTTATAAATGAAATAATAAATGTTGGGTTGTATGTTATAAAACTCGTGATTTGTAAACATTAAGCATATTCTATTTTACAATAAATATGTCCTTGAGATTTATTCAGTAAAAGATGTTACTGAATAAGGGAATTGCACCTTTTAAACCTAAATCCAATAAACTAAGAACCATTGGCTATAGCATGAATACTTGAACTTTATGTGGAGACATAAAAGTGGATCAAGTTTGAGTAATAACCAAAACGGTCTATATTATAGGGATAAGGTTGGGTACCTTAACCTGAGGACACTATGGATGCTGCTCATTTTGTATTTGATACAGATGATGTGATCCTGAATTGTTCATGTGGAGACATGCAAATGGGAGTGTCTTATGCAATGAGTTTGCATAAGACTAGACCACGAAATAATCACTTTTACTTTATTCGTTTACTGATAAGACTGACTATTTCAATTCGATGACCTAGGTAACTCGATCTTAATCCTGAGCTAAATATAACCTCCTGTTTATTCCAAATTATCCTTTTAATATTATGGATGAGAGTGGCTCAACATCATCGACTCAATAAGACTCCCATTTTAGGGGTAAGACCGAATAGATAGCTGGGGACATAGTTCTGCAAGATGGAATTCACTCCTCTCCAATTCTAGAGATAGTAGATAGGTTGTTTACTTAATTGCTAATTCTGGGTCTTGAACGAAAGACCCCACCCTCACATTAGCCCGAGAGGGGCTCGGTTTGGTGGTCGGACCAAAAACCAATTGTTCATTAGAGGATCAGTGAAACTTAATAAGCAAGATGTAGTTACAGGAGTAGAACGGTAATTTTGACCTAACTGTAATTATGAACAACCTGTAAATGACCGACTTACTAATCATGGTTAAATCAAATGAATAGAAATATATCTATAGTGAGGAGAGTGCAACTTTTGGGCTTTAATGGAATGTCTCAGTAGTTAATGAATGTTGGTTAATTAGTTAAAGAGTTTAGTCGATTAAATCGTTGGAGCTCATGATCTGTAGGTCCATTAGGTCCTTCTACTAGCTCATATTGGACTAAACCTTAGAATAATGTGCTAAGAGGATTTGAAATGTTCAAAATCAGACTACGGAATAAAGCATTAATTATATAAGATATAATTAAATGTTTAATTGTTCAATTAAACGAAATTGGAGAGTTAAAGATATTTAAATTTGATTTAAATACTGTACACATGAATAGAGATTTATGTTTGGGATTGGTGTTTGTGCCTTGCTCCAAAAACTTCAAATTAATTATTAATTAATTATTTAAAATTAATTAGTTGACTTAATTTTAATTAAAATTAAAATTTCATTTTTAATTGATTTTGGAAAATCAAAATTTAAATGAAAAATGGGTTAGTGGGCTTATCCCACTTTTTTCATCTTAAAACACATATTAATTCTACTTAATTAATTGAAATTCTACTTAATTAATTGAGATTTGGTATCAAATCTTTATATCTATATCTATAGTATATATGAAAGTCTAGATGAGGAGAAATTTTTGTACCATTTTTTGTCATAAGTACACTCTTCTACAGTTAAGTTAGTGGTAACATTGTCCTTTTACACTATTCTCGAATATTAATTGCTCTTATAATTTTGGTCTTGAAAATAAATTAATTAATAATAATGGATCAATACAAGGAACTGAATATGAAATTCAAATATTAGAAACTAATAATAATTAGTCACTATAACGAATTGAGTATGGACTTCAAATAGACCTTGGAGTATTGATTGCTCCTTTAATTTCTGTTTTCAACACATAGTGAATTGATTATAACTGATTATGGAAATTAAACTGATACAAATGAATAGCATTTGATGATTAAAACTGATTATGGAAATAAAACCGCGTTATTCAATTCCTTCTTCACTAGTAATATTTTTCTATTTAGGCAAATTTTGATGAGAAATCTATGTTTTATCTTAAGTGGTGTAATAGGACTACAAGACAATATTTTGCCCGTAAATCAATAATTTGCGTAACCATCTTTAGACATTTGAAAGTTGTTTCAAATATAAATTAGTCTATCTACTTTATGAGATAATGTGGTGCAAGGACTATGTCTAAGAATATATGTGCACACCAAGTTGTAGTAATAAAAATAGAATGAGAGAAACATCATGGTGGTGACATATGGTATTTATTGACATAATAGTTTGAATAATATAAAACAATTCTCTATGCTAAAGTGTGAGAGAATCTCCTAGAATGTCTAGGACTACAAGACATGTCTCTAGTACAATAGGGTAAGTGGGAGAGCATGTTAGGTGTAGAGTATGCCATAGGATACATGTCTCACCGACTTTAGTGCAAATGAGAGATTGTTGGGATGTATGCCCTAAAGCTTCATAGTTAATATGTTATTTGAAATAATGGTTGATTATTTTATGCAATAATTCGTTATAGAAAGATCCAAGGTTATTTATGTAACTTAAACATATATGCGATTGACATATAAGTGATCATGTTTAAGTAATAATGTAAATGGTTTGTAGTATATGGATAAGATTGGGTGGCTTATCCTGGTGATACTATTATGTATACGACCCATTTTATATTTGTTACAATAGTTGTAAAAGTGTTACTTATGATTTGATCCTAGTCATTCATATGGAGATATGCGAGTGGATGTATCCTATACAAAAGGTTTGTATGAGACTAGACTGCGAAATGATCATTTTCTCTTTATAACACAGTTGATTGAAGAGATTAACATTTCATAGGATGACTATAGGTGACTCAACCTTAATTTGAGTGAGTTATGAACTTCTGTTTATGAGGGCAATCCTATAATCTATATGGGTGAGGGTGGCCAGATTTACCGACTCAATAAGCCTACTATTTTGGGGATTTGTTAGAGTAGGGAGTTGGGAACATAGCTTCATAAGATGGAATTCGCTCATTCCTGTCTTTATGGTAAGTAGATGAATTGCTCCCTTAAGGGCTAATTCTGGGTCTTGAACAATGAAATCTCACCCTCTCACTAGCCTGGGAGGGATTAGTTTATAGTTGGAATATAAATTGTTTGTTCATTAAATGGATCAGAGGTACTAAACAAGTTAGATGTAATACAGGGATAAAATGGTAATTTGACCTAGCTGTTATTACGAGCAATTCGGGAAGGATTGACTTACTGTTGATTTGTCATATCCATGGACATAAAAATATATCTATAGAGCGAAGAGTGCAGCTATAGGTCATTAGTGGAGTAACCTGTCGTTAATGAATGTTGATTAATTTAATTAAAGAGTTTCATTAATTAATCTCGTATTATTAGAGCTTCTAATTTGTAGGTCCATTAGGTTCTCTTGCTAGCTAACAAATGGATAAAACAAGGAACAAATATTTTTTTTTTTTGAATAATTTGAATAATTTAAATTATTTAAGAAAAATAAAGGTATAACTTATATTAACTGATTAATATAAAGTATAACGTCTGTAGATATATTATAATATATAGTTAATTATAACTATGATTTATAACTAATACTATATATATATAAGAAGGATAAATATTTGAATAAGATTCAAATTAATATAATGTATATTGATACATTATAATTAACTATAAATATGATCTATAATTATTCCTATATAATATATGAGAGAATTATATTTGAATAAGATTCAAATATTAATTATATGATGTGATTCATATAAATTCTATATATTATAATTAATATGAATGAGATTCATATTAAAACTATAGGTTACATAAGAGATATGTATTTGAATAAGATTCAAATATTAAATTAATATAAATAAGATTCATATTAAAATTATAGGCTAAAATTAAAATAAATGAATTCATATTAAAATATAGGTTTCACTAAATAATTAATATTATTTAATTATATATTAAATTAGATTTAATATATTGTCTAGATAATATAAAATTTGAATAACTCTCTTGGGAATTATTCTATGCATAATGTAGGGGAATTATAACTCCTTCTCCATCCGTCATCTCACGAGACACTCAATGTAAGAATGATATTCTTTGTAAAAAAATTATAGAAAAAAACAATCTCTCAATGGTCTCTACTCTTTCCTTTGATTCTCCAAAATTGGAAAGGCTCTCACCATCTTGTTCCTGATAAGGAGTTGACCATCACAGGAGAACATGAAATTTTAAAAGAGAAAAATGAAGCTCAACAAGCTCAATCAGCTCAATCGAAGTTCATGCTGAAAATCCATGGGAGAGCTTTCCAGGTCAATCTAATCGTGATGCAATGATTATGTCCCAAAAAACAATAGGATTAGATGAAGATGATGCTTGCAATAATTGCTGGTATGCCTGAAATTTTAGCAAACTCATCTGTAGAAATGGGTTAAAGCTATGAATCAACAAATGGAGTCTATGTACTTCAATACTGTCTGGAAGCTTGCAAATCAACCTCATGGGGTAAAACCTATAGGTTGTAAATGAATCTACAAGAGAAAAAGAGGTGTAGATGGAAAGGTACAAACCTTTAAAGCTAGACTTGTGTCAAAGAGTTTATACCCAGGTTGAGGGAATGGACTATGAAGAAACTTTCTCAACTGTTGTCATGTTAAAGCCTATTAGAATTCTCTTGTCCATAGCCACATATTATGACTATGAAATATGGAAAATGGATGTCAAAACTGTCTTTTTGAATGGTAATCTTGAAGAGACCATCTACATGAATCAATTAGAAGGATTCATTGAACAAGATCAAGAGCAAAAGGTTTGTAAGCTTAATTGGTCCGTTTATGGACTGAAATAAGCATCTCGATCTTGGAATATAAGATTTGATATTGTGACCAAATCTTATGCCGTTGATCAAAATGTTGATGAGCCTTGTGTTTACAAGAAAATCATCAACAACGTAGTAGCTTTCCTTGTGCTGTATGTGGATGATGTCCTACTCATTGGGAATTATGTAGGTTTTCTGACTGATGTAAAGAAATGGTTGGTCGCCCAATTCCAAATGAAATATTTGGGAGGGACACAATTTGTTCTAAGGATCCAGATCATCAGAGATCGTAAGAACAAAATGTTGGCCTTGTCTCAGGCATCGTATATTAACTAATTCTTGTCAAATATTCAATGCACAATTCCTAGAAGGGTTTATTACCTTTCAGGCATGGAATTGTATTGTCTAAGAAACAATGTCCTAAAACTCCTCAAGAGGTTGAGGAAATGAGACAAATTCTATATGCATCGGCTGTTGGTAGCCTTATGTATGCAATGTTATGTAACAGACCTGACATTTGCTATGCAGTAAGGATTGTCAATATATATCAATCCAATCCAGGATTAGATAACTAGATAGCGGTCAAAACAATCTTCAAGTACCTTCGGAGAACGATGGAATATATGCTTGTGTATAGAGATAAGAATTTAATCCTTATAAGATACACAGACTTTGACTTTCAGACTGATCAGGATTCTCAAAATCCACATCAAGGTCAATGTTTACTCTAAATGGAGGATCTATAGTTTAGCGAAGCATCAAGCAAGGATGCATCGCAGACTCCACTATGGAAGTCGAATACGTAGTTACTTTTGATAGAAAAATAGGCATGCGCAGCGGAAAAGAGAATCGATTTTACTTTAATTGCCCAAATTAAACATGCAACCCTAAATGAATTAATTAGGGTTATTTTGAAATAATACCTTTGAAGCTCCCGAAACTCATCTATATCCGCTCGAACACGAACCGGACAACGACTAGAGCTGACCTACTATCCTATTGACTCAGAACCGGGTTGTGGGACCTGATGGATGAAGAACCCAAGAGAGAGAAAAAGAGATGGAAAAAGTATAGTGAAATTTGGGTTGGGTTTGGATTTTTTCAGCCCAATTTTTAAAACTAATTTTGCAAAATTTTCAAAAATCTTTAATCCAAAATGACAAGCCTATATTTATAGAAAAGGGTCATGCAAAATTGCATGAAATAACTTCATAAAAATCCAACACCTAGAATCCACTTACTAAGTGGGCTTAATGTCTCTACTATAAGCCAACACCTAACCCACTATTTTGTTAGTGGAATTATCCAACAAAAGTTTGGATTTTCCTACTAACTTTAGTCAAAGGACAAAATAGTCATTTGGTCAAAGTCAAACTTTGACCAAAAAGTCAACATTTTGACTTTTTATGATTTTTTCCATGTTGACTAATTTTGACCTCCCGAGCATGAATCTACATTCATTTTCTTGAAATTCAAATCACATTTGAATATAAGGTCGGTCAAAGTTTGACTTTTCAAAGTCAAAAGTCAACTCTTTGACTTTTTACATCTTTGACCATTTCGATTATTTCCGAGTTTCCGAATATGAACGTATTCATATTCTTGATATTTAAATCACATTTAAATATTAAAGTTGTATCTTTAAACTAAAAAATCGACCACTATATCACATATACTTGTCGATTTCTCTCTCTTCATCTAATTCGAACAATTCGAATTATTCTTTCATACTGTTCTAAGTTTATTCCATATGAGCTAGTAGGGGAAGCTAATGGACCTATAGATCATGGGCTCCAATGATCCAAGATTAGCTGACTAAACTCTTTAGATGGAACTAATCAACATTCATGGGTCATTCCACTATAGTCTCGTAGTTGCACTCCCCCCACTATTGATATATTTGTGTCCATATGATATAACCATGATTAGTAAGCTAATCCTTCACAGGTTGTTCGTAATCTCAGCTGGGTCATAAAAATTGTTTTACCCCCGAGACTACATCTTATTCCTTAAGTTCCACTGATCCTCTAATGAACAATTGGTTTAAGGTCCAACCTATAAATCGAACCCCTCTCGGGCCAATGAGAGGGTGGGGCCCCTTGTTCAAGACCTGGATTCAGTACTAAAGGGAACAACCTATCTACTTTCCTTATAATGGGTAGGAGTGAATTTCGTCTTACACTCTATGTTATAAGCTATCCACCAGATCTTACCCCCTGAAATGGGAGACTTATTGGGCCAGTGATAATAAGCTGCCCTCACCTATGCAGATCTAAGGATAATTTCGAGTGAACAGGACTTCATAGTTAGCTCAAGATTAAGATTAAGTTACCTAGGTCATCAATTAACGAAATAATTAGTTTTATACATTAAACGACATTTAGAACGTAAAAGGTGACTATTTCATGGTACAGTCTTATGTAAACTCTTTACATAGGATGCCCCCATTTTCATGTCTCCACATGAACGGTTTAGGATCACATCGTTTGTACTAACTACAAAATGGGTCGCATCCATAGTTTCCTAGAATAAGGCGTCCAACCTTATTCATATACTATAGACCATTTTGGCTATATATATTTGAACTTGATCCACATTTATGTCACTACATAAAGTTCAAACTTAAACTTAATAGCCTCGGAACCTTAGTTTATTAGATTCATGAATATAGAATTTAACTTACTAAAGATTTTCAATAACAGCTTTATTGAATAAGAATATGATATTACAAACTACAAGTTTTAGGACAAAAAATCCAACAAACTCCCACTTGGACTAAAACTTCTAATAGGATCAAACGATGCTGAATTTAACTGTGAGAAATTAATATCACATATGAATACAATAAACTAAGGCATTCACGGCCAACATAATCTCCCACTTGTCCTAGTTTACAAACATCGTAGACCTAAACTCTGCAGGTGACCCTAAAAAACTTTAGCCGTGAGGGTTTTTGTAAAAAGATCCGCAATGTTTTGCTCATAAGGTATCTAGGTCACTACAACGTCACCACAGTGTACGATTTCCCAAATAATATGGTACTTGAGTTCGATGTGCTTTTCCCATTTATGGCTTCAAGGTTCTTTTGAATTTGTAACTGCACCGCTGTTGTCACAATACAAGGTGATGGGTAGATGCATATTTGGAACAACTTTCAAATCTGTCAAGAATTTCCTCAGTCATACTGCTTCTTTTCCTGCTTCGCAAGCAGCTACGTATTCAACTTCCATTGTGGAGTCAGCTATACAGGTCTGTTTTATGCTTCTCCACACTACTGCACCTCCGTTAAGAGTGAACACTGATCCAGATGTAGACTTTCTAGCATTTTTATCAGTTTGGAAATCAGAGTCAGTGTATCCAGTAAGGATCAGATCCTTAACACTATACACGAGCATGTAGTTCCTAGTTCTCCTGAGATACTTTAAGATGTTCTTAACGGCAATCTAATAATCACGTCCAGGATTAGACTGG